>NC_079167.1:80970991-81155991 GCF_947568905.1 Ostrea edulis
GGTGTGAGATGGAGACTGAGCAAGTGTCTGTGAGATGGAGACTGAGTGAGTGTCTGTGAGATGGGGACTGAGCGAGTGTCTATAAGATGGAGACAGAGTGAGTGTCTATGAGATGGAGACTGAGTGAGTGTGAGATGGAGACTGAGTGTCTGTGAGATGGGGACTGAGCGAGTGTCTATGAGATGGAGACTGAGTGTCTGTGAGATGGGGACTGAGCGAGTGTCTATGAGATGGAGACTGGGTGAGTGTGAGATGGAGACAGTGAGTGTCTGTGAGATGGAGACTGGGTAAATGTCAGTGAGATGGGAACTGAGTGAGTGTCTATGAGATGGAGACTGGATTAGTGTCTATGAGATGGAGACTGAGTGTCTGTGAGATGGAGACTGAGTGTCTGTGAGATGGAGACTGAGTGAGTGTCTGTGAAATGGAGTGTCTGTGAGATGGAGACTGATTGAGTGTCAGTGAGATTGAGATTGAGTGAGTGTCTGTGAGATGGAGACTGAGTTAGTGTTTGTGAAATGGAGACTAAGTGAGTGTCTGTGAAATGGAGTTGTGTTTGTGAGATGGAAACTGAGTGAGTGTGAGATGGAGAATGAGTGTCAGTGAGATGGAGACTGAGTGAGTATGAGATAGAGACTAAGTTTCTGTGAGATGGAGACTGGGTGAGTGAGATAGAGACTTGAGTGAGTTTCAGGGAGATGGAGACTGAGCGAGTGTGTGTGAGATGGAGAGTGTCAGAGAGATGGAGACTGAATGAATGTGGATGAGATGGAGACTGGATTAGTGTTTGTGAGATGGAGACTGAGTCGGTGTTTGTGGGATGGAAACTGAGCCAGTTTCAGTGAGATGGAGACTGAGTGAGTGTCTGTGAGATGGAGACTGAGTGAGTGTATGTGAGATGGAGACTGAGCGAGTGTCTGTGATGGAGACTGATTGAGTGTCGGTGAGATGGAGGTCGAGTGAATTTCATTGGGATTGAGTACTCTGAAAATGTCCCCTCTTGTGACCTTGAAAGTCAGTTGCAACCTGGTAAAAATTGGTTTAAATGTTGTGCGAAACCAGTAACACGGAGAACAGCCAGGATACTAATGTTTATCGTTCTTCATTGTACCCACCCCTCTCGGAAAACCCCAGCAGACTGCGGCAAATATATGGTTTCAAGTAAAATGTGTTGAGAACTCGTACAGAACGGCCTCTCTGACTACGTCTTCAGAATCTGACAGGGCTTGCCATTTGTGTTGCTAAATTTCTGTCAGCTTCACTCCCCAACTAGCACCAATATCTGACAGGTTGGTGGTTGTGACCGAATTTGCACCTTTTCCACCCAAAGGAGGAATGGAAGACACAAAAATGACATTGTTAGAATTATTCAACAAAAAGGGGGCGTAACCCTTCCCTCTGGCTATGTCACTATCTTGTTATATAGGCCAATAAAATCATCATGTGATCCTTCATTTATAAAGCACTGAATATAACAAACAACACGAATGATAAGATATTTATAATTTTCGAAACTTTCAGATCGTCGCTCATGAGGAATTACAAAACAAGAATAAATCACTGTATGTAAAGACTGTCTGTGTAACGCCGCTATATGAAATACAGAAATATCAGCATTTAAGGTGTCACGCCGCTATATGAAATACAGAAATATCAGCATTTAAGGTGTAACATCGCTATCAGAAAAGTAACGTCTGTCGTGTTTCAGTGTATGGAAAGTAAAATAAATGAATAAAACTCCCACGCTTCTGTCCTGTCTCTATAAACTCCCACGCTTCTGTCCTGTCTCTATAAACTCCCACGCTTCTGTCCTGTCTCTGGTCGTACAGCAGGACAGAGAAACTGAACATGGACTGTACCTCCTACGTTGTATGTACAAATAACATGTACAAACTGTCTAATTATTCAATATGATGAGACAATCCAAGTACATTTTCAAACTGTACGTCTTTTAATTATACATTATGATTATACAAATCTAATTACAAGTACAAACTTTGTGCTATCTAATTATTCAATATGACCATACCTAATCTAATATGACTATGCTTTACGCCGTGTAATTACTTCTGTATGTACAGCAGATAAACTTTCTCAGATCTCCATGTTAATCATATATATCCATCTTCTTACGTATTCTTTTTTATATTTTAAAACGATTAAACTACCACAGAGAGCTGTCAGCCAACACGTGGAGACCTGATAAAAAAAGCAACTATCATAAGATTGATTTAAACCTAACACCCATTAGATAATTATTGATGAACATCTGAGATGGGTTGTACACGTTTATACCTGTGTCCATTAAACAAGCCTTTGTACAAAATTACTAATTACGTGTGTACTGCTTTATTATCATTTTACCTTTTTTCCCCATACTAATGGACACAATAATTCATTGAATAAAAGGGCAGAGTGTTTTCTAAACTTTTAAATATCCGTCATCAACTTTCCTCTTCTTGGAATCTGCTTTCAAACCGTCGAATTTCAAGCAGTTCAGATAACGTTCTTTGCCGTCTAAATGTCACCTTCCCAAGACAAGGGTTTGTTGTAAGAAATGTCGTGGCACACAAACCCTTGACTTGAGTATAGAGTAGAAGTGTGTGTAGTTTCAGATTCACCCGAAGGGGAAGTTTGATTAACTGGTAGTCCGCTGACGTCATCAGATCAGGGAACAGTAGGAAGGACACCAAGACACGCTAATTGAGTTTATTGACACCCACGCATGGATGCCACTCATGTTTGGTGGCATGGAGTTACATAATCAGCACCGGGAAATAGAGACGACTCAAACGATATCTACATGTTAACGAACCTTTAAAAATATTGTATTTATGCAACTTTTATAAATTAAGGTCTTCCGTTGGGAACGGAAACCCTTATTGTTATTGTAAGTTGTTTTTTCTCTATTAGTATTAATTTTGTTTCATACAAATTTTGTGAACGCATTTTCTCGAATATGCGTTGACAATTTTCTATTGGAATTTCAAGGATGGTTGATATTTACTGGATCTCGGTATAGACCATGGGCCAGTAACACCACCACGCCTCTAGGGGTTTTTCTACACTATAATATTTTGAGAGTGTGTATAAAATAAAGGTAAATGAAGGTTGTTTGACAAATTCATATTGGGGCGTTTTCAAGATATTGCCATTTGAATTTATATAATTTGTGCAAATTCAATATAGCCGTTACCGTGATCCATACCACATTAAAGACGACACATTGTAAACACAAACAATGGGCTAGGGACTTCCCAGGGAGGACATCGATGAGAAATACATATAAAAACAGAAGACAGTGTAATGTGGAAAGTGGTACATATTTTTGGAATGTCTGCAAAATGCAATTTTCATAGATCTAAATAATACATTTACTTCAGTCATGTCTTACGCAATTATAGAACATGTATTCCTAAAACATGTACACTGTACCTTAGCATGTTCAGTACTAAATAAACAGTGTGATAAACGGTTCATTTCTAGATACTATAATCATAGGCCCTATATCTTTATATCACAGGAACTTGTTTCATACATGGGTCCCCCTCCTTAATGATACCACAAGGTACCTAACTAGATTTCGGACACCTCTCGTTTCAAGTCTCATTTTACGATTAGTTTGCTTTTCATCCTCACTTTTGTGATTTAAGTCGCTTTAATAGACATTGTCCTTGCTGGTATATCATTTTCAGCACCTTAAACGAAGCCCCATGTCTGTAAACTACTTCTTTATTCATAGATTCCTACCGTTTAACATTTTCAGACGATCCATCTACTACAGCAACTTCCGGTCGTAAGATCAAAATATTAGAACGTAATTTGATTGGTTACTAAGTAAACTTGCAAATTTGAAGGTAAACGTCATGTCATTGACAACAACGTAACAGGGGGGGGGGGGGGGGGGGGGGGGGGGGGGGGGGGGGGGGGGGGCATGTATGAAGCAAGTGCCCGTGGCCTAAATATATATAATTATTGTCATACGTACTTAGAAATTTTTATACACCTACAACAGAAATGCTGCAGCAGCTTAGATGGATGTCTCTGTCGGACTTTACACGGTCTAACCCCGATTATTTAGATGTTTTTCAGTATGTTCACGAAATTAGCAGTAGATCTACCAGATTAAGTCAAAATAATTCATTATATATTCAGAGGGCAAAGACACAATATTTTAAAAGATCTTAAATACAGTTTACGGGTTCGTAGTTATGGAATAATATACCAGAATTTTTAAATATTACAGAACATTGGAAAAACTTTTAAATCCGCTTAGAAATTTTTTCATCCTGGAATTGACGAGTATAGATTTGTTTTTGTTTATTTTCAGTTTTATTTTATAAATTTATTTTCAGTTTTAAGTATGTAAATAGCGTATACATGTATGTAACATACCTTCATATACTATTTGATATTGTATCTGTATAATACTGCTGTCTGTATATATGTTTTCAGGATCACGATGTAAACCATTTGTTTTTAAAACTAATTGTGCTATCCTGTTTAGATAAAGGACCTCGATATCATTATTATTACATATTTATGTCAAACAACTTCATATATAATCAAAGGGTTACATACGTTCACAAAATTCTTGTTTGCAAATGTCAAAGACATCTATATCCGATCTGAAGAGCTTTTCCCATTTTCGGCTATTATTTTCTTTTTTTCAAATTTCATTTTAAACGCCCCCACGTAGAAATGTCAAACAACCTGATCTATAATCAAGGTACTATTTACTGTAAAAAATAATTGTTTGCAAAAATTCCTAGGGGGGTTCCCTATTACCTTTACTAGCCCATGGTCTAATAGGTTTTTTCCGGTTTTTAATCCTGTCACTTGTTACGAAAGATAGGCCTATTGACGTTTTTCCGACTTTCAGAGGGTCACTTTGTCCTTGAGGGTCACTTTGTCCTTGAGTGTTCTTGAAAACTATGAAATATATCAACTTGAAAACTTCAGCGATGCTGAATGCACCGAAGCTTGCCAGGGCTTGAAAATATGCGATAAATATTTCGTGCAATTTTTGATACATTTTCGCTAATATCTTTTTATACGAAAATAATTTGTTAAAGCATATATAACAAAAGTTGTAGGTAATGACAAGATCTAATTGACATTACCACATTTTAGTATTTATTCCTTAAGTGATCGTATTTTGTACAAAATAATAGGAAGTGTTTCTCATCCTCAACTTCATTGAAGCGGAATTTGTAAAATCTGTTAGATCGTGGAATTGGAGGTTTACAGTAGCTCTCAACCTCAATATTGAGGGGATGTGCACTTAGTCTTAGTTTAGTGAGTAGAGATCTGTAAGCTTTTGGTAATGTAAATTTCAAATATTTTTGCATTTTAAAATTATAATTGTATACTTGGCTATAAAATACAAGTTTTCCACAATCTGTTTTATGTTATCAAATTGATGAGATATTTTATTTTCATGATATTTTCTTAAGTTATTGCTAAACGTTTCATAGGAAATATCTAAAGAGGAAAGGCCAATCATCTTTGCAATAATACTCCATGATTTAGTCATGCTTGGACTAGTTTTATATGAGATAACTTTTCATCCTCTTTTTAAAAAAAATTAAGAATGAGTTATTATTTTGGGATGTAAATTCCATATCTTTTAACCTACAGCTATATTCAAACATTGATTCATATATTTTAATGTGTAAAGGATATAGAACTTATTCAGAAATACTGCAACATTAGATTGATTGATTGTATCTCGCTCGAGAATTTTTCACTCATATGGAGACGTCACCAAGACCGGTGAAGGGCTTCAAATTTAGGCCTATGCTCGGCGCTTACGGCCATTGAGCTGACACGGGACATCCGTTTTTAAGATCATCTCCGAGGACCCGTGACATTCACACCTGATGCCGAACGTTTGGCGATGGAACTGTCACTACCTGTTTTAACGAACCCCGGCCTTCCGCATGCGGGGCGAACGCTCTAACCTCTCGGTCACAAGCTTTCTTATGAACACCTAGCCTTTCAAAATAGTATTTTGTATTTTCTGAAAAGGCAATTTTAATTGGCCATTGATGTCAATCTTAAAATCAGTAGTCCAGATTTCAGATGAATATGTAACAATAGGTAATATGAGAGCCTGGTACATTTTGAGCCATACTTGGACAGAAAGATCATTTGATATTTCAGATTTAATTGAATAATAAGCCTTTCTAGCTTTGTCCTCAAGGCTAGCACTTGCTTGTCTTAAACTTCCATTTGATGCAAATATTAATCCTAAATATATCATATTCATTAGTTATCTCAACAATATCTCTTCCAAAATAAAAACAAAATAGTTCGTTGTTTATCTTTTTCTTTGAGAAAATCATAACTTTTGTTTTATCAAGATTTACATCCAGCTTCCAATGTTTGCAGTAATCCTGTAACCCATTTAGACAATGCTGGAGACCAGATGATGACTCTGAAATCAGTAATAAGTCGTCTGCAAAAACAGATGATTGATAAGAGCAGCAGTTAGCATTGCAGGCTCTGTTTTATCTATATCTAAATATTCTTGAAAATCATCAATAAAGATATTGAAAAGTGTCGGACTGAGATTCTCACCTTGTTTTAATCCGATATTGGTATAAAATGGTTCACTTTGATACTAAATATCTTTACAAGCACATTTAGTTGATGAAAACATATCTTGTAATATTTTGCGAACTTGCCCCCTATTTCCCTTTTTTAAAAACAATTTTAGTATGATTGCAGATCTCCATACATAAGCTTTCCTAAAGTCTACGTACAGATGTAACATGCAAATAATTTTTGTTTTTTACATGTCAAATACTTATTCACAAGGGTTTTTAAAATAAATACGTTATCTGTGATTTCTCCTAAAACGTGATTGATGTTGCGAGTAATGAATAGGGCATCCATCCGATTTTGAAATGATCGAATTTTCCTACACCCCCACCCCCTATAGATCATCAATTCCCAAATCATTTAATTTTACATGTTACACGCTTTTTCATTGGTTGAAAAATTATTGGAATATTGCATCCAACGAAAAAAAATAAATAAATGGCCGGAACTACTTTCTATTAGAATGTGGGGATTCCTCTGGGTGCTTCGTATTTATATATAGATTAGGGAATCCTAAAAAGAAAAACTTAACAACTCTATCGATCTATATAAATTTATTAAACAAAAACAAACAAATATCAAATATAAATAATGATTAATTATGCAAAATGAAATAAACATGGCTATTTGTGGACACCCCCCCCCCCCCCCCCCCAATATAACAACTCACGTCTGCTTCTGACACAGGGGATATATATATCACTGTGATCAATCATATAACGGCTTATTGATAGAAATTCAGAGGCCTGTGGTTTCTGCAATTCCGGGCTGAGAGTTAAATGTATTCAACCGGGGATGACAATAGTCCAGTTTCACCGTATACAACGTCACAACCGTACTTGCCTCAAACACTTCATTCGCGTTTCACAAGAAGGTCTACAAAGTTGAAATTGATGATTTAAATCCATCTTTCTCGGTCAGTTCATCTATCTGCCTACTTGATTTGTTTGATAGAGAGTATGTATATCCCGATACCATGATTGTTGATGATTATATCGCCCTTTTACTTACATTTCACATGTAATTTGCAGAAAATCTTACCAATTTGTAATGTGTCGCATGAGGGCTCAAATCTGGCATGCCGCAAGGAGTATGCTACATATATTTTACTGTATCGCGAGGCTTTGAAGTTTGACCTTTGGACTGATTAACATTAAGTTTACAATGATCCTTTTAATATCACATATTTGTGAGTTTTCTTTTCATATTTCAGAGTAAAATATGATGCGAAAGAAGTCAAATTTGTCAACGAATAGTATGAAAAAGTGGCCTATCGGCAAAACTAAAACCTTTAATCTCCTACGTTAACCATCGAATCCATGTCCTGTACCCAAATCGCTCTCACGTGTTAGAAAGCATACTTGTACACCCTTGGAAGGACTAACGCCAAAACGAAAAAATACATACCAAGAAGTATATCCACATTTAGCGAATTCCTCCATCCAACGAAAAAATAATAAATTCATTCCTTAAATCAATGATCGTTTTCTTGACACCAGCAGTTACAATTTGCGTTGATTATACGGAAGGAATTATTTCCAGTTTTTGAGATGGGAGAATACCTTTGACCCGTCCCCTCGAATTATCTACAACTTTTGCTTTACAACACTCAACAAAATGTGTTCAGTTTTCGAGGTATGTACGGCGATCATTTTTGGGTGACGGTCCCTGAATTCCTACAGAGTTGATAACACAGGCACTTGTTTCATACATGAGTCCCTCTCCTTAATAATATTATTATTTATGAAACAAGTGCCTGTGGTTGATAATATTATTAAGGATGGGGACTCCTCTATGAAACAAGTGCCTGTGGTTGATAATATTTGATGATGTTATATTGTTTAGAGCTTCTGACCAAATTATTGTAACGGTCTATGGGGATGGTGTCTTATCTTTCGTGGTAAGGCTTGCGTTATACGGCTTAGCCTGAGCCTAGGAGGGCTTGTGTGGCACAGTGGTTCAAAATTTAACACCCTTAACTTCCTATTTCGCAACACTGAGTTATCTCCCTTGAATCATCAACTTTTGATTACTCAACTCTATCACTCAACACTGCCTACAACCAATACCTCCTATTATTTACCCGCGCTCTCTAAGTTACACTAAATTTATTAATACACGAAATCTCTTAAATTCTCTTCTCTATTTGTCAAGCTTACTAACACCTAGATTGTAAGGAAGTCACAAAATTCCCTAAACACTCAGTATCCAACTTTTCCCACACTCTTGTGTTGGAAAATCAATCAACACTCAAAAGTATAAATTATTCCTGACTCCCAATCTTTCTCCCAGACCTACTGGATGAAAGTAAAAACCAATAACTAAAACTTAAACCCTTGGACTTAATTTCTTAGTGAATTTCCAACACTATTGAAATTTCTGAATAATTTCTAAATCTTAATTCCAGTTAAAAACAACAGCAAAAATTAGAAATACATTATCTTCCTCAGCTAAATGTATAAATGACACTAATCTAATAATAAATGAATTTCAATAAATTCTCTAAATAATCTGACTAAATATTCAACAGATAGCAAATTTCAGCAAAGTCTAATTCCTCACTAAAACTCAACCAAAACAAATAATTCCAAAAAAAACCCCCAAAATGTGCTGGAAATATACCTGGCTCTTCTTAAAATAAAATTAAAAAGTCATTTTCAAGTCCAAATACAAAAATGCCCAACCCATGCCAACTTCTAACTCCTTACCCCTAAAACGCTGCTTCACTAAGCAAATAAACCTCGCACCAGAATTCCTTGAATCTCTCCCCTTTTATACCAAAAAAAAAAAAAAAAAAAAAAAAAAATTACGTAAAAGTTGGAAAATGTTGGATATGTTGGAAAATGTCGGAGAATCTCTCGTGACATTTCCCATAAGCGGCAAAACTCGTAGAAAAAATATATTACCGGGTAAGTACATGTACATACAAGACAACTATTCTGAATTAAAATCATTATATCATTAAAATCATAATATAGCACTAAATACATTCCTAAATTGAAATAAGTAAATTATTATCCATTTAATACAACAGATAACACGATTAACTCCAAAAATACCAAAGCTATCGTAACTTTTACGATCGGGCTCGACCTCCATTAATTAACACAACCAAGTCTCAATCGTAACTAATCGGCTATTTCCGTAACCGCAAATGAACCTCGTATGTGGATCGACGCCATCAGAGTTGGTTGCTACGTATACATAAACGTAACTTTGACGTCACAGTCGTACGTTACACTATGAAACGTGCACTTTCAAATGCATCTAAGATATTATACACATCTAAGGTATTGTACCACTATCAAATTTCCACTTACATGTTATGTATTAGAGTGAATAAGACGTTAATGATACCAAAACTGAATCTATGGTGAAAATATAAATAACATATTATTCAGGGATTCGGTTCTGGCCTTTTAACACTCATCCACGGGCGCGCTTCCGGCGAAGAAATGCATCGATTTGATGCAATTCTTGCGCCGATCCACGTCCGAGTCTTCTTACTGGTTACGGAAAAGGACGAGCGCGTGATCGGACTGAACCAAGTCTGTACCAGTTTACAACAGGACAATAAACCATCAAAAATCAACTGAAAACAAGTTAAACTACAGGAAAACATGTCATCATCCATAAAGCTATGGATTACTTTCTACAGGATACCCATTTCAAAGTCCCTGGCAAATTAAGTAAAATTCTACAACTTTGCCACAGTTTATGATCAGCTGATTTCTACAAAAGTCAAAACATGATCTCAAACTATCTAAACACATACAAATCACTTAAACTTGTCAATAATCACCTATAAACTACGTGAAAAGCATAAATTATACATATTCCTGCCATGTCAAGTCAATATACACAAATACAAGTACCTCTAAACTTTCCAACAAATGTCATCAATAATCAGGTTCAATAACTCTGTATGAAACTAATCTGTCAAATCACTGGACTGTTACATTATGTTCTACAATGCTTTACAAAATATTTTTCGTTTAAGAGTTAGAGAACATTAACACATTATTACCCTATAAATCTTTTAGTACGTACATGTATTCTACCACGGTTATTGCAAAGATCAAAGGAATGCCGCGGCTATTATTCTGTGATGTACCTTCATACGTAATAACTGATTATGAGAAAATTGATATGCATCTTGCTTGTACTTCGTGTCTTGCTTATACAATAAAGTCAATAACTGATAATTCAATTTCAAAATCATAGAAATTGATCAATAAATGTTGCAAAACAAAGTTATAAATGACTGAAGAAAATATGTCGTTCAGTATAAGTAATCGTCTGCATTCCGAAATCGAGTAAACGTCGATGCACATACAAGTTAATCCTCCTTCACGTATGTGTAGTTTTCTTGGACTGCGTATTGAAAGCAGTTGATATAATCCATGAACATCAAACTAAATACTTGAAATATTTTTTTTTCAAAATAGATCTATTATACCCCAGCTATCATCTAGCTTAAAACATGTAGGCCCAGTTCGTGTCGGAAACTACCATGACGTCAGTGACCTAATTCGTAGCGATTGGCTGTATATTTCTGAGCCGTAGAATAGAAATAAAGTTCTTGTTTTCGTGTTTGATACAGGACAACCTCCTCGTTCTCGAAACATTGTTTGAAATACAATTATAGCCTCGGCATTTATATTTCATAACAACATTTAGATAATCCTGTAATATACACGAAAACGCGATCTTCATTTCTTAAATCTTTATACTAATACTTATAGAGGACTTAGTGTATCAAGCTATAAAGTATCAAGATCAAGAAACTCCATTATGTTCCTACAAGTTTTTAATAGAACATGTATACTGATGTTCTCAATACATGCAGCGTGACACCCATGCGTAACTACAGTGGTGTTCTGGTGTTTTTAGGTAGTGAGACTTTCCACCGATTCGAACGGCCGTGTAGTAAACTGCCGCATACTTCACGCATGATTTCCAATCATACCAGGGCCGTCTTCGACAAATTCTAAGTATGTTTCGAACGAATATGCCATCACTTCGACTTCTTGATATGTGATATCGATGATGGGAACCCTGTTCAAGAAAAACATCCCAACAACAGGACGGGAAGGGGTTAAGTTCCAATTTTTGACATTTAACACTATCTGTAATTTTCATATGCAAATAAAGATATAATATATGGGTGATTTCCCGCTAGTTTTGAATCTATAAAGCTTGAAAGTTATGAAATGAAGCCATGTAGCGAAGAATGCGTTTCCCCCGCCTGGATTTAAGAAATCGAAGCCTGGAGAAAAAAATGAAGGCAGTGTTAGTCGAGGAAGTGATAAAAACTCTTAATATTAAAACAAATAGCAAGTCAATTTTTGAGAGATCAACTTCCAACATCTCCGACTGTCCCACCCCCTTTTAAAACCCCGATGATCCGTGCCTGTTATACCCGTTTACCAAATTTATAACGAGCAGTAATTGTAATCAATGTCATAACACTGACATGGTGTGACAAGTTATATATTCTTAAAATTCTTGATATCAGCTGTTGGAATATCAAAGATGGAGAACCTGCACGTGACAATAGGGGAGAAAATGCACGTTTTCAAATACATTTAATTTTTATTCATATGTCGATTCGATATATCCATGTGGACTCGAGATAAAAGATACCACAGAGTCTTCCATATCTGCTTCATACCTAAATATTTCATTAAAAATGGATATCAACGGCAAACTAAAAATTCAGCTTCATGACTAACGGGATGATTTCAGCTTCTCCATCGTCAAATTCCCATATTTTGAAATCAATGCAAGTTGATGTCACAGGGGTTTCAATAGTCTCGTTTGAAGTCAGCATTTTACTAATTCTAGGGTCGTTATAATGATCTGGTTTGCCAATACAACCTATCATTGGGTTAAGTGCTGTCTGGCGTGTTTCATACCGATTGTTAGGCCGTTCTTGGAACACTTATTTTGGCTGTGGATTACTCTGTTGATTTGATCAAGACATAGTGCTCACAGCGAGTGTGATCGGTCTACAGGGGATGATTACTCCTTCTGGGCACCTCTGATCTCACCTCTGGTGTGTCCAGGGATCCGTGTTTGTCCAACTCTCTGTTTTGTATTGCTTATCGAAATGCGCATCTGGTGCATCATAATTGGTACCGTATAAGTTTTACATTATGACCCCTGGGTCGAGGCCTCTGCTGGTGGACTGTTAGTCCCCGAGGGTCTCTACAACCCAGTTGCTAAGTACTTCGTTACTAGCTTGAAAATACGGATGTATATTCAATTGCTGTTATAAAATTTAGAAATTCATTTCAAAATTAAGGATTATCTCCCTCATGCATAGCTCTTATCCTTGGACGAATTTGGCTCCATTTTTTTGGCACGCTGTTTTTGGCTATATTTAGCTCTAAAACTTCATAGTTATCTCGGATTTCAAACATTTCGGTTGAGCATCACTGAAGAGACATTATTTGTCGAAATGCGCATCTGGTGCATCAAAATTGGTACCGTATAAGTTTTACATTATAGGAGTTTTGAGATTGATCAGTGTTCGTTATCTTCACCTATCACGTGACAATCATTGTACTACAGTTCTGACATAAGAGCTGTTTGGTTATGCTATTTCATTGTCGAGTACAGATTTTGACTTTAAAAGTCCAAGATGTTTAATTATCCAACAACCTTCTTCCTTATTGATGCATGTATATCATCTCAAATATTCGAATCCCGTGAGAATCCGGGTTAGCATAGGTCCTCTGTACACTTTGCTTGTCGTAAGAGGCGACTAAATAGGGTGGTCCTTCAGATGAGATCGCAAAAACTGAGTCCCCGTGTCACAGCAGGTGTTAAACGATAAAGATTCCTCCCTGCTCAATGGCCGCAAGCGCCGAGCATATACATAAATTTTGCAGCACTTCACCGGCAATGGTGACGTCTTCGTATGAGTGAAAATTCTCGAGTGGAACGTTATATTACAATATACGACCAATCAAATATTCAAATTAAGGAAATGGCAATCTTACATTCTGAATACACTGAATGATAATTTTCAAAACAATGAAAATTATCAAAAAACGAAAATGACAGATATTCAACAATTACAACAATACCGTGTTAGGAAAGACTCGTCTCCAGGTATTTTTCCCTGTATGGAACAGATGCAATGAGTCTATATGAGTCTATATATGGCGAAGTTGATGAAGTTTTGTGGAGATAGATATACTTTCTCTGTATAGCAAATAAATGTGGGGGCGTAAAGATACCACAGAAAAATATCATATTTACGTGTTTACCGAAACAATTGTGCTTTCGTTACAATATTCAGAGGCAACATATGTCCTGTCTAATTCTGACCATGTAATTGCTGAAGTGGCCGAAAAACCCGCTTGGTCATCATTGAAGGTGATTTGACAGCTTAAAGGTACATTAATACTGTTCTGCAACCTGCCGCCGAGTCGTTTTTCTGACCACACCTTAAAGGGGAAGGCAACCCAAAAAAATTCTACATGATAAATGATAGGATTAATTATATGAAAAAAAAAATTGCCATACTATTCTGTTGATTTACGACCTAGATAAGCTTCTGTACTAATTTGGAAACGTGAAAAATTGAAATTCCCGCCATCTATAGAGGCTACCACCTATTATTTTTGGTATTTGCGCATGCGCAACTTGGTAGCACCACTCGCCGATAATCCTTAATTTTGAAATGAATTTCTAAAACTTATCATAGCAATTAAATATGCATCCGTATTTTCAAGCTAGTAACGAAGTACTTAGCTACTGGGCTGTAGAGACACTCGGGGACTAACGGTCCACCAGCAGAGGCCTCGACCCAGGAGTCGTAATGTAAAACTTACACGGAACCAATTTTGATGCACCAGATGCGCATTTCGACAAATAATGTCTCTTCAGTGATGCTCAAGCCGAATATCAACTTCAGAGTACTTGTGCGTAGAATCAAAGTGGAGTTTACGAAAGTAATAATTTTAATGACAAATTACATGACATGAATATTTTCGTGTTTCGTTTTTATTGAAAACGCAGCTGTCTATCATGTGAAAAAGTTTAGTCCTTGATTTATCGTGAGGAATTGTCGTGTAAGGTGTTGAAAAGTCGTACATTTTGATGTAGTTGATTTGGGATAGTTTTGTGATGACGTTCTTCATAATTTTTGAGAATCCACATTTGATTTACACCACTTCTTGTGCAGATGAAGTTCTTCTTCACAGGTGTTGATATTATCATAGTCAATGAAGACGTGGAAGACCATTTACTGGATCCTATATAATGTATCTCTTATTGTAAGAATAGAGAATGGAGAGGGTAACTCACATTCATTCGTACTATCGCCTATGACTTTGAAATGGATTACCAAATGTGGAATGAAAGAAAAGGTCGTTTAAAATGCAGTTGTAATAATGAGTCTTACTAACAAACACAATGTTGTTGCAAGCTTTGTCAGCTGCGTTCATCGTGTAATAATAATACCATACCTATCTAATTCTTCCATCACTTCTTATTTATTAAGGATATATGGTAAGCACTTGTGTTTTAATGTATCTAATGCAAGGGTTGTAAAAGGTGTCAAGTTCTTCATATTTATCCCATCGTCTGACATAATCGTCTGACATAATCGTCGACATAATCGTCTGACATAATCGTCGACATAATCGTCGACATAATTCATTACAGAGATGCATTTCTGTCCCCAATTGAAGGAACGCTGTTCTATGAAATTTGGACCTTTTAAAATAAATAAAATTTTCAATTATATTGACATCACCAATATTGTCCAGCTGAATTAAGGTTGAAAGACGAACAAGAACATGTAGGTGGATTTTGCTTATGACGGTCTACATCTAGGCACTGTAAAGTGATTTTTAAAATGAGATTAGTCAGATAAACAATAATCCAATTGATGTTGAAAGCTTTTTATTTCATCGAATCCAGTGAGCACCTGCTGATTCTTCAGTGAATGCAATGGGACACATTGGGACAGTGAGGATCTGACCTCCACTTGTATTTTGATCTGCCACCAATTCGAACGCTGATATAGTAAAGGGAGGCAAATCTTTTACAGGTCCACCGACCTAACCAACCGTATCTGTTGCAAATCGAGCGCATGTTTCTACGGAAGATTCTGTCACATTGCTTTCTTGATTTATGGTAATATCTACCCTTTCAAATGCAAAAATATAAAGAACGAAAATTACGAAAAATGATGATTCATTTGTTGAGACAAATCATAAGAAATGTTTTCGATTGTTAGAGATACATTGACTTACACAGTTGTAGCATTGGTCGTGTTTGTCACAAGCTGGTTTAAACCTTCTCTTGTAGAAAAAAGGGAGATTACCGGGAATGGAACAACCATTAACTCTGTGGCTACAGGGCAGTGCCTCGGAGTCGGACGACAGCAACAATACAGACACAAGCCACAGAAGCAGGGCGACGGGAAATGGACCCATTTTAAAAAAGATTCTATCAACAGACAGAGGTCTTCCACATCCACACCTTGGTCTGTATCTATGACAGAGATATCCATGTTTAGGAATCTAAATTGTTTTGTTTGATTGTTATCTCAATTGCTATACCTGTTTACCTATTATAGAATGAGCAGCGATTACCATTTTCTACAATGCAATTAACATTATAACATAACAGATTGTGTACAGTAGATTCTTAAATATACACGATGGATTTACTATCTCGTAACTTCGTGAGAAACATCACTCGTGAAACCAAAGTTTTATATCACTATAATAAATGTAAAACTTTCGATGAACAGACACTCTCGAATTCATTATCTCTCGATTGGACGTCTAGTAGACTACGAGTCATTTCACGATATTAAATACTCGCGTAAAATAAGAAATCTACTGTATTCTCAAAACTCTTGCGGTAAGCTGATGGGATATTTAAGCTGCGGGCGACAATTGGAAAGAAAACACACAACAAATCATGGTAATACAGTTGAAATACGAAAGCTATCTGGCTATGCGATTCTATTGTCATATATATATATATAGATTTTGACTTGAAAATTCCAAGATGTTTCATTATCCTGCAGCCCACTTTCTCATGGACACATGTATATTACAATTATAATCTAAAGTCTATATTCTGAAAATCTTCTCCAAAAATTAAAGCTTAAAATCATGGCAAGCCTACATTCTGAATAAACTGAATTATAGTTTTTTTAAAACAAGAGAAATCATCAAAACAGCGAAAGACCAGATATTCAACAAACATTACCACACCGGTCTGACGATGGATCAGTCTCCAGTTGTTCCCTGTATGGAACAGATGCAATGAGTTTATATATGGAGAGGTTGATGAGGTTTTGTGGAGATAAGATATACTATCTCTGTATATCAAATAAATGTGGAGGCGTAATAATACCACAGAAAAATATCATATTTGTATGTTTACCGAAATGTTTGTACTTTCGTTACAATATTGAAAGTAACAGGTGTCCTGTCTAATTCTGAAGATTTGGTCTGGTCGAATTAAGAATATTTTGTCCAAAAGTCATCTACGGACACACAAAAGAAACACAACTCTCATTAAAATAATTCCATTCTCGCATTATTATCTATTAAAAGTCTATTTATTTTCATTCAGTAAAGTTACAATTGATAAATGATCCGTTCCTAGCAAAAAGGGCCCATACGTATTTTAGTGCTAATGTGTGAACCATAGAAAACAACCCCTCAAAACATTAAAGCAATATTGAAAGTCGTTAAAATATTACAGTCAATCAAAGATGACAACCAACTCGTGGTTGGTAACCGTGACCTTTTTCTTTACAAGTATGAAAAAATGATGTCATGTTTTTTCACTGTCACCTTTTTAAAAAAAAACAACATTGTTGGATAAGATAATGGTCTTTTTTGCTATGAACGGATCAAATTATCAAATTATATATATATGTATAACACCACACCTTTAATCCCGTGAGGATCCGGGTTAGAATAGGTCCTCAGCACCCCTTACTTGTCGTAAGAGGAGACTAAATCGGGCGGTCCTTCGGATGAAACCGCAAAAACCGAGACCCCGTGTCACAGCATGTGTAGCACGATGAAGACCCCTCCCTGCTCAAAGACCGTAAGCACCGACCATAGACCTAACTTTTGTGGCCATTCACCGGATATGGTGATGTCTCCATATGAGTGAAAAATTCTCGAGAGGGACGTTAAACCCTCCCCCTCACAATTTTAAGATGCAAGTTATACATATACACAATCAGAAATTGCAATTTTCCTTAGAAAGCATTATCAAAATTTCAAGAAATACAATATTATTCATTACAATTTCATGAAACTGTTTCTTTGTAATTATAGCATTTGCCGTTGGATTCAATATTTTGAAACATATCATTCATTATTCAAAAATAACTTTTGAAATGTTTTATTCTTAACAAGATTTTGTACAATAATTATTGGAAAAGACTCCAACATAATTTATGTTCCTATCATGGGTAAAACTAAAATATTCTAAATAAATCGATGATTTTGTAAAATCTTATGACTCACATGCGGGTGGAACTACTTTAAACGTGAATACTTTTTACGTTGATTTATTGCTAACTATTTTGAATTGAATGGTATCACACACAGTTAAAAGTAATTTATGGTTGATTGAACTCGGTAACTCTGCGCGTTCTTGTGTTTGCGGGACGTCAATTCATTCTCTTATTAGCACGTGTGTGGATATAGGCGACAGTATTTGTTGCGTCTCAAATCTGTTTGTTATCCTTCAGGTAAAGAACATTTAGGCTATCTAATGATACACTCAGCAAGGCAGTACATTTACTGTTGGCTGGAAATCTTCGACCTCATTCGCAATGGACTGCTCCATCTAGTCGCCTTTTACGACAAGCAAGGGGTACTGAAGGCTTGAGTTACTGCTATGTTCGCCGTTGGGAATTTTCCCGCGAAATTAAAACAACCGCAATCAATTTGCAAGTGTGACACAATACGTTTGGTGTTTGTCATAGAATTTGAATTCCGCGAAAATTAAAACCGCCACAATTAGACCAATATGAAAAACCGCGAACTTTTAGCACCGCGAAATTAAAACGATTTACAGTATTCTAACCCGGTATTATATACAGAGACTTATCCTGGAAGACTGGCTATCAATAGTGAGCCCCACCCCCTCCTCCCTGTGAAGAAAGAGCAAAAGAACAATACTAGTATCTCTTCTCTACAAACGCTTTAGACTAACTGGTACAACTGCCGACCGCCCTCGAACTGGGCAACCGAAGGGTACATTACCTTGTCAGAATCATTTTTATAAAGTTACAGCACTTAAGCATCCGATTTAGAACTGTATCAAAACTGCAAACGAGGCACCAGGGATGCTTAATTCAAGAATAAGCCAAGGTTTTCTGCTGAGGTGTCTCTGCTCTTATGACATAAAGCCGCGTCACGCTGCAGTGGGACTGTCTATTAACCGTCATCAATGTGATGTCAGACTCCAATGGTTGCGACGACATCGTCGAAGTAGGTTTTTTGCGCAAAAATGGTGCAATGTACTCTTCTCTGACGAGCCTATAATCACGCATTATCACTGGAATGGGCGTCGGCGTGTTTTTCGATGTAACTGTGAATGTTGTACCATTAGCTATATGGTGAAATGTAACATATAGTGGTTGTAGCGTTATGGAGTATGACAGGATCTGTGATGGCCGCAAACCCAGCTTGGTCATCAACAGCTTAACAATCTGCAAACCGCCTTTTGTCCGCCAGCACAACTTCAATGTCTGATGCCATATGTCGGGACCTGCAATTGACTATCTTCACTAAAACAATGTCGACACGTTACCATGGCCCCATACAGTTTTGATCGCTCGAGCAGCAACAAAAGCTAACGGGGGAATATTCGTAATGGAAAGAAGAAAGTTACAATGGCTACCACATCTTCAGCCTTGACATACTTTTGCGAAAGTGATGAGACCTGAATCTAACAAATAGATGTATATTGTTTATAAATTGTAAAAATTAACGATATACATCTCATAACTTATTCAATACGCAAGGGTTTGTTCTGCGTATGGTCAGTTTTGAAATGGAGGTAGGCTACTGACAAACAAGTTGATGTTACAAGGGTTTCAACAGTCTTGTTTAAAGTCAGCATTTCGCAAATTCTATGGTCGTTATAATGATCTAGTTTGCCAATATAACCTATCATTAGATCAACTTCTGTCTGATGTGCTTCATACATATTGTTAGGCCGTTCTTGGCACATGGATTCTGATTACGTTTGACCCTGCATACCTGATCAGGACATAGGGCTCATGGTGGGTGTGACCAGTTGACATGGGATGCTTATTACTCCTAGGCAGCGTATCCCACCTCTGGTGTGTCCAGGGGTCCGTGCATGCCCAACTCTTTATTTTGTATTCCTTATAGGAGTTATGAGACTGATCACTGTTCGTTACCTTCACATTTCATACAATATTTGAAGGGAATAAAAATACTACCGCAAATTGAAGCTTTCTTTTTTTGCATGTCAGTATAAATAATTTTTGAGTAATGGTAGAGATTTGGTGGACAATACTTGTTTCAAATGTTGTATACATGTATATGTTGTAATCTATTCATTGTAGTATTTTCCTGCAGAGGGTTAACTCAACAGTACATGTATTGTACGTAGACAAAACACATGTTACAATCTAGACCAGTAACGAAAGCACAACATGTAGGCAGATATTATAAAAGTGATACTTTCTCTGTTATCAATATGTTCGCATCTGTTGGTATATTCTATGGACAAAGATAGTATTTCTTACTTACATGTAGTTAAACGCGACACTACTATACTTCTCAGTATATACACCCTGGAAGTAAGCTTCCTATTTCAACGTTATGATGTTTTGTGCTAAAATTGTAGTTATCGTATTTGTGAAATTTGATCTTGTTCTGAGGTACTATATATGGATTAATGCCCAGGCGATTCGGATATGTTTTGACGCCTTATATTATGTACGTGGTATTAAGATCTATATATTGTGTCTTTCCATCTGTTACAATTAGATTCATGTTCCATTACTCGAGGTTCTCCATAACGTCTTTGTTCAATAACAAATTTTATTCATGAAACGGTTGGTAGAACAAGTACTTTACTGAAAGTGCTTCAGTACGACAACAATCGCCGTGCTTCGTTAATAACAGGGAAAAGATAGGTATTCGGCATTCACCGTTACAAAACCGAGGATTCTTACATTTTTCCTGCAGTGCATGTTTGCAAATAAAAATGCTTAAAGATTTTCAGTAAATATAGGTCCGGTTCCTGTCCACTTGGTGTTGGGACTAATGTCTACGATGCTGTTGTAATCTGATGTTCAGACTTTGTCCTGTGGCTATCGGTCAAACGGATGTTCCATTCCGGAAAATCTACCATTTTTCTATAAGAGAAGGTTTAAACCAGCTAGTGACAAACATGAACAATGCTACGTCTGAGTAGAATCATGTTAAAATTCAACTTACTATTGATCATGAATCGTATATTTACCGTATCATAAATGAAAGCTGCAGCATAATTTTAGAAGAAGAAAAAAGGACTGAAGCGTCTTTTGTAGTATTGTAGTATACCTTTATACAAAACACAATTTTAAATCTTATCTGTAGGGAACTTACTACAGAGAATTACGCAAGAACTGTGACACAATTTTCCTGAGAAATATGTGTATTATTTGTAATATAAGTGGCTGGCTCCGTAAGTCATTTTGTAAAGGATTCACATAGATTTGCTACGAGAGTGTTCGAATCGATGGAGCGTCAAATTACCACAGAAAACCAGAGTCATTGCCCAGATGTTGACCTCAACAAACATTCGCATAACCTGTCTTCATTGTCATGCATTTACAAGGGCTCTTAGAAATGTCTTGCTTGATAATTTATGATTTGAGAGAGAGAGAGAGAGAGAGAGAGAGAGAGAGAGAGAGAGAGAGAGAGAGAGTAGGAGAGAGAGAGAGAGAGAGAGAGAGTAGGAGAGAGAGAGAGAGAGAGAGAGAGAGAGAGAGAGAGATACTGCTATTTATTATCTATCAGTTACATAATACAGGGTTTCTGCATCCCTGATATGAACATAGGCGCGCACCCTTTAATCATACACCCTGTATCAGCACCCTTTATTTTACCCTTTATTTCACCCCTTATCACAAGTTTCTGGAACACCTCTGTAGTTTTCATTCGGAGTACCTCTGAATTTTTCCGCTTGGAAGCAGACGATATTTGTAAACAAACAGAGAAAGGAGAATGTTAGAATCTTCAGCGAGGCGAATTGAAGAAGTAGATGAATTGATAGAAGACTAAAATGAATGGAAACAATTTCCCTATTGTTAATAGTGTTTATCTAAATTGTTATTTTATTTCATTGATTCATTAATATCTTCTATGAAATAGGGCCTACATCTAATCATTTAAAAAAAAAACAACTTTTATCCGTCAATGAACTCTAAAAATGTATTGCATTACTTACTGATAGCATTATATGGTTTGTGGTAATTTTTGTCAAATATATGATACAAACAACACTACACGGTCCTCGGGCTGATACTGGAGTTTCGGATTGATATGGGGTATGAGACAGATTTTGCCATGCATTATTATTTATTTGATGTCGGATTACACAACAAACCTGTAATCCAGTATAGCCTTCCTACTATCAAGCAAATATTTTCTGATGCTATACAAACAAACTTAGTCAAGCCTGGATGGACAAGTAACATTCGTATAGAAATAAATGAAGTTTTTTTGTTTATATATATTATTTGGAAGCATACACTTTTGGTTGGGATAAAAATATAGGATATTCCCGCATATTCCTCACCTATGGTGCCTGGGGCATTATATATATATATATATATATATATATATATATATATATATATATATGTGTGTGTGTGTGTGTGTGTGTGTGTGTGTGTGTATGTGTGTGTGTGTAAAACTTATACGGTAGCAGTTTTGATGCACCAGATATGCATTTCGACAAATAATGTCTCTTCAGTGATCCTCAACCGATATGTTTGAAATCCGAAATCACGATAAACTTGCTAGAGCTAATTTAGGGATAAACAGAGTGCCAAAAAGTGGAGTCAAATTCGTCTAAGGATAAGAGCTATGCACGAGGGAGGTAATCCTTAATTTTGAAATGAATTTCTAAATTTTATCACAGCAATTAAAAATACATCCGTATTTTCAAGCTAGTAACGAAGTACTTAGCTACTGGGCTGTAGAGACCCTCGGGGACTAACAGTCCACCAGGAAAGACATCGACCCAGGGGTCATAATGTAAAACTTATATGGTACCAATTTTGATGCACCAGATGCGCATTTCGACAAATAATGTCTCTTCAGTGATGCTCAACCGAAATGTTTGAAATCCGAATACGATATTACAATATACCTAATGAAAGGTGAAGATAACTAACAGTGATCAATCTCATAACATACAAGCAATACAAAATAGATAGTTGGGCAAACACGGACCCCTGGACACACCAAAGGTGGGATCATGTGCCTAGGAGGAGTAAGCATCCCCTGTCGACCGGTCACACTCGCCGTGAGCCCTATATCCTGATCAGGTAAACGGAGTTATCCGTAGTCAAAATCAGTGTGTCAAGAACGGCCTAACAATCGGTATGAAACATGTCAGACAGCATTTGACCCAATGATAGGTTGTATTGACGAACTAGATCGATATAACGACCTTAGAATTTGCGAAATGATAACTTCAATCTAGACTGTTGAAACCCCTGTACCATTAACTTGTTTGTCAGTAGCTTACCTCGATTTCAAAATTGACTATACACAGAACAAGCTCTTGCGTATCGAATCAGTTTAGAAATATAAACACCATATGCAGGTGATAATGAAATATTGTTACATAAATATGGGAAGTTAGACGATGGAGAAGCCGAAATCATCCCGTTTGTCATACAGTTGAGTTGTCAGTTTGCCGTTAATGTCTACTTTCAATAAAATATCTAAGTATGAAGCAGAAGTGGACGACTCTGTGGTGTCTTTTATTTCGAGCTCACAGGGATATATCGAATCGACATATGAATGAAAGTTATCATTGTTAATAAACAAAACGTCGTCGATATATCTAAATGTCGAAATGAAGGCCACAGCAAGAGATTTCTTCTTCTCCCGGATAAGTTTTTGAATAAATTCTGCTCTATATGAATATAGAAACAGGTCAGCTAACAAAGGAGCACAATTCGTGCCCATGGGAATTCCAACAGATTGTTGGAAGACCTGATCACCAAAAACCACGAAAATATTGTCAATGAGGAACTGTAGCATATTTTTTATTTCAACTTCAGAGTACTTGTGCGTGGAATCAGAGTAGTGTTTAACAAAGTAAGTTTTTGGATGACTGATCACTAGATATGAATATTTCCTTTTTCCATTTTTGCTGACGAAGTAACTGTCTATGATGTCAAAAAGTCTAGTCTTTGATTTATCGTGCGGAATGGTCGTGTATAGTGTTAAAAAGTCATAGGTTTTGATGTTATTGATTTGGGAAAAGTTTTGAGATTTAAAGTTTATTAAAAGTTCTTTAGAAATTTTTTAGAATCCACATTTCATTAACACCACTTCTGGCATATGTAGTTGCACAGTAAGTTTGAATTTTCTCCTTTACAGCTGGTAATATTTTCGTGAGAAGCAAAGATAGGGGCTTGGTAGAGTACTTATTGGATCCAGCAATATTTCTTTGTTTGTAAGAGTTTTATGTAGCTTGGGAATCCAGTATAGGTACGGTAACTCATATTCGTTCGACCCATTGACTGGGATATTAAATATGTTTAAACCTGAAGCATGGTTTTGAAGAATATAACAAATTTATACTTTCAAACTTTTAGTTTAAACGGTTTTATGATATTTCTGTGACTTTGTAATGATAATAACTAAAAATAGTCAGACTATCTGAAGGGGTCTTCAGTAATATATATATATATATATATATATATATATATATATATATATATATATATTGACGATTAAGGCATGTCCTAATTCCCTCCACTTTTAACATTGATTGGCAAGCCTAAATACCAAAAACATGTAGTCTGCGTTGTAAATACGTTTGTAGATTAGTGTAGTTGTAGTGCTAGATGTATTTATATGTAGTTGTTGTTATTATGCTCTTTTATGATTGACCACATTATGTAATTCTTTTCGTTTGTCCTGAAGAAGGGACGGGTCGTCCCGAAAATTTGACAATCTCGTTGTTCGTGTCGTTGGTCATTTTAGTGCCTTGTATAATTTTTTGTATTTGACCTTGTATCCATGTTGTGGATCCGACACTCTGAGGTATCGAGTGTTGTTGGAACTTTAGTGCTTTTATATATATATATATATATATATATATATATATATATATATAAATTATATATATACTGTTGGTTATTCAAAACTCAAATTTTCGTCGCAACCCGCGTCTTTATCAAGAGACATAAATTACATAAACAAATAGCACACACCACGAAAAACGACAAGTATCAATAAACTACATTGGTACCAATTAAATACAGTTAAGTATTATAAAATTGAAAGGTAACGAGATATATATATTATTGATATTCCTGGAAAGAGTTAACGATCTTGATACTTTCATTCAGAGCGTGATCGATGTCTTCGTTATTGAGCAATATTACTGGTCAACAGGGGATGCTTACTCCTCCTAGGCACCTGATCCCACCTCTGGTGTGTCCAGGGGTCCGTGTTTCCCCAACTATCTATTTTGTATTGCTTGTAGGAGTTATGAGATTGATCACTGTTCGTTATCTTCACCTTGCATGTAACAGCGTCAGCAACCATCTCCTGGCTTCCCTTTGGCTTATTGAAACGTACTTGCAATGCCAATCAGATTTTGTTTCTTCCTTTGGCACATTCTTTCAGAAACATTCACATGTTCATTTCAGATATCTTTTAGCTGTAAAATGAACGCTTCATTCAGCGTGTTCTTTATTTCTAACCTCAGTGGTGCACTTCTTCCAAAGCCATATTTACTGAATGCATGACAGAGAGAAAATTCTTCGTCACAGAAAAAATCCAAATGTTTTGATACCGAATGTAAAGCAACAAAACTTATATGGACTGTGATTTTAATGCAATTTAAGTGAAAATACATAAGAACAAGGTACAATTGTACACATAAAATGGCGCAAAACTTAATATATTTCAAATATGTCTTGAATTAAGGTTGATCTGTGTTTTAAGTTGGATATATATGTCAAGTAACGTATATCAATTAAATCAAAGTTATTGCTTATCTGATAGCATTATTATGCCATGGATAAGACTTTTCATCGCATTTTATCTCGCCCGTGCATAGCTCACATCCTTTGGCGAATTTGGCTCCAATTTTTGGCACTCTAGTTTTCCTTTCAGCTTTTACAAGTTTATTGTGATTTCGAATTATCAAAATTTCGGCTTGAGCATCATTGAATAGACATTATTTGTCGAAATGCGCATCTGGTGCATCAAAATTGGTACCGTATTTTAAGTTTTACATTTTTTAAAAAAGATCTTGATAACTGTTAAATTCCGTATATATCATAAGAAAAATTCATCCACATTATTGTTTATGTTAAGGTGTACCCATCTTTCGATCAAAATGAAATTACTATACATTGTATGTTAATAGAAGATGAAAAATATATTTGAATATGAATTTGTTCTACGGATGGGCTGTATGCAAGGTGAAGATAACGAACAGCGATCAATCTCACAACTCCTATAAACAATACAAAATAGATAGTTGGGCAAACACGGACCCCGGACACACTAGAGGTGGGACTAGGCGCCCAGGAGGAGCAATCATCCCCTGTTGACCGGTCACATCTGCCGTGAGCCCTATATCCTGATCAGGTAAACGGAGTTATCCGCAGTCAAAATCAGTGTGACAAGAACGGCTTAACAATCGGTATGAAACACGTCAGACAGCATTTGACTCAATGATAGGTTGTACTGACGAACTAGATCGTTATAACGACCATAACATTTGCGAAATGCTGACTGCAATCGAGACTGTGGAAACCCTTCTACCATCAACTTGTTTGTCAGTAGCTTACCTCGATTTAAAAACTGACTATACGCAGAACAAGCTCTTGTATATCGAATCAGTCGAGATATATAAATATCATATGCAGGTGATAATGGAATATTGCTACATAAATATGGAAAGTTGACGATGGAGAAGCTTAAATCATCCCGTTTATCATACAGTTGAGTTGTCAGTTTGCCGTTAATGTCTACTTTCAGTAAAATATCTAAGTATGAAGAAGTATGTTTTCCGAAAGGAAAACCCTCTGAATTTATGAATATTTTCATTGATTTTGGCATTTTTACAATTTGATCTCAACTTCATACTCCTGTCGTATAACACAGAGCAATATTTTGATCAAATTAAACATGGTTTGGGTTTGCTTATACATTCCTTTTTTAAATGTTAGATTTTGGGACTCCTACTGAAATCATTCATTTTCTGGGCCAGATGACTGTAGAAACTGTATCTGCCTTTTTATCCAGCACGGGTGTCAGATTTTTAAGTGGTGATAATAGAATCAAGTACCATCGTTGCTTAATCAATTAATAGATTAATGTAACATATTTTGTGATGTTGATCGAACTAATAATACATACTGTACTTTTGTGTTTCAAGTCAAATGAGAAGAATGTAGTGTGAAAGTAGCTCCGTCAATGTTATCATTGAGTTCTTCCCTTCCTTTATGAAATGTGAACACATCGTCCCAAGCATCAGGTCGGCTCCAATCTAGTTGTTAGTTTTATTTCCTTGTATGTAAATCTCAGAATTCGTATACGTGAAATCTTAATACATTTTGAATTGACTAATTTCTATATGCAGTGTCCTACACTTGGGCAGTGAGGCCAAGCATTACCATCGAAATACCCCCCGCCACCCACCCTAACACTATAGTAATAAATCCCTGCGTAACGATGACATCGCAAACGGAACAAAAATGACAGTCCATTGCAGATCCTTTGTAAATTATCCAGGAACCTGTCATCACAGTATTCTCGAGTTTTCCCGTAAAGTCCAGCCTGGAAAGTGAAAGAAAATTCACAAGGTTTTTGAAATCACATGATAGAGATTGATAAAAAAAAACTTTTAAACAAAATACATCAAAGGAAGCTTCTATAAGTATGCATTACTTGGCAGTTGGATTTTTCTTCAGTAATTATCTTCCTATGGGTTTACACTGGTTCGAAATATATTCAGCACATTAAAATTTCTTTATGGCAACATCTATGTTAGCTTACCAAATGCATTGAATAGATTTTACTTAACACAATCATGTCCGCAAAATTTCGCAGAAGGCTTCTTTAACATTTGCATTTTACATCACAGGATTTTACTTTCAAATACCGGATATACATGTATGTAACAGAATCCAAACTTAAAAGCCGTAGACTATTCTGCATACATCTAAAGGAATTTCAAAAGTCCCCTGAGAAGTTTGTTACCTTAAACTAAACTTGACAAAAAAAAAAAAGAAGTACTACGACATATATGGTATTGTATGTCAAAATAAAGTACCTACTAGTCTTCCGTGGGTCTAATGAATAAGAAAAGTGTTCATTCTTAAACCAAATGATATTTTAAAATGATTTCATTGATATATCCAAATCATTACTATCCGTGATGGGCATTATACTTACACACACATAGCACTGATCGTGCATATCACAAGCTGGTTTGAATGTGTCCTTGTAGATGAATGGCAGATCATATGGAATGGAACAACCATTAGCAATGTAGCTACAAGGAAGCTGTGCTGTTGTCTTGTAGAGAATTAGCGACACGCACGATATCCAGAGAAACGCGGAACAGGAAGAACATAGAACCCGACACATGCTCTCATGCAACTGAAATACAGGATGCAGAATTTTAAATCATTTCATACTCTTTCAAGATATGGGCAGAGTCTATTATTCTAATATTTTGATACGGATGCTAATGAATTCACGCAGGTGCTTTGAGGAGAAAACCCTCGCAAAACAGCTCGTAGTTTGAATGTAAGGTGAAGATAACGAACAGTGATCAATCTCATAACTCCTAAAAGCAATACAAAATAGACAGTTGGGCAAACACGGACCCCTGGACACACCAGAGGTGGGATCAGGTGCCTAGAAGGAGTAAGAGCAATTTTAAAATCCAATGATGCGAAAACATTATTTTGTAAATTTGTTGATCTTACAGCTTTACAGTTGAAGAAATTGTGTAGTTGAGACACAAACTTCGTTTAAACAAACTTTGTTTAGTTTTCCAGACACTGTATCGCACTTGCATGCTTGTCTTAAAGGGAAAGGCAACCCTAACCACATTGTTGCTTTTATGAATAAAGTATTACTTACTGATATCGTAATTGACAGTCTTTAACAACAAAAATCCTTGCTTAGCTATTAAATCAATATTGATCTATCACATATTTTAAATAACCCGCCGCAAAGAGAGCGGCCATTGAAGTTTGATTTATGACGTCATACCGTCCGTTCCGTTTTTATTACATCAGCAGCACTGTAAGCATGACAAGTCACGTACAGTTAAGTTTGGAGCCGTATAGATTTGAGCCCATTCTTTCGCAAGAAGTAATTAAGAAAGGATGTTCAGTCGTGTCGCAGGAAAGGCAGACGGTACACGTTGCTTCATACAAATGTCTCGAACCTCAACTTGTCATTACGCAAATGATGGATTCACAGTTTACATAATCTTTCCTTTTCAGATGACTTGTTTGGGTCAGGAATTTCGAAGAAAAAACTTTTTTCACATCTTCTTTTCGCATTAGTGCAAGTTTAAAACTGTTTGACAGAAAGGCATCAACCTATAGATTCGTAACATCTACCACATGCACATCTTAGAATCTCATCAAAACTGGAAAAAACTGTATGACGTCAAAATTATTGATTTTTGTGGTCTTGAATACAAAATGAATACATCATGGCAGCTTCTATAAATGGCGAGAATTTCAATTTATAACCTTTTAAAAATTAGTACTGAGAATATCAACAGAACAGTATGAGAAATTTTTATCATGCGAAGATAACGAACAGTGATCAATCTCATAACTCCTACAAGCAATGCAAAATAGATAGTTGGGCAAACACGGACCCCTGGACACACCAGAGGTGGGATCATGTGCCTAAGAGGAGAAAGCATCCCCTGTTGACCGGTCACACCCGCCGTGAGCCCTATATCCTGATCAAGTAAACGGAGTTATCCGCAGTCAAAAATCAGTGTGCCAAGAACGGCTTAACAATCGGTATGAAACACGTCAGACAGCATTTGACCCAATGCGAGGTTGTATTGACGAACTAGATCGTCATAACGACCATAGAATTTGCGAAATGCTGACTTCAATCGAGACTATTGAAATCCCTGTACCATCAACTTGTTTGTCAGTAGCTTACCTCGATTTCAAAACTGACTATACCCAGAACAAGCTCTTGCATATCGAATCAGTTGAGATATATAAACACCATATGCAGGTGATAATGGAATATTGCTACACAAATATGAGAAGTTGACGATGGGTATATAATTTATCCTATCATTTATCTTGTAAAACTTTTTTGGGGTTGCCTTTCCCTTTAAAACAAGGCACATCAGACCACGGAACTAATGGAGACGAATATATATCATAGTCTTAGATATGCGTCAAAGTATGGCTGTACAACGAACAAAATTCAAGTTCTAAAACCACCAGAGGCTCATACTGGTATAAAATCTTCAAATATACATAATTCTGTTGATTTCTAACAACTAGACCATTTCACGATGAAATCATGCTTAACGCAAAAACGTCGGGTAACAGAAGAGACATAAAAAAGTAAAATGTTGCTCAGTAAATAAATAAATAAATTTAAAAAACAAAACAAAAACAAAAAATCAAAACAAAAAAACCCAAAAAAAACCCCAGAATATAAGAGGAAAGGAAAATCAAAATAAGGTAATTGTTTTATCTTAATCAACAATATAAAATTAAAAAAATAATGTATCGATAAAAGAAAATACCTACATGATATCGATACTGTTACTTAGTCAGACAGCTTTGCTCTACACGCCGTACCTTCTTAACCGTCTTAAATATGCTGTCAAACAGGATGCAGTAATTAATTATCTAATTTAAATTAAGCATGCCAACAAAAACGAGAAGATGTAAGTTTCACGAACAGGATGTTTATTGACCGAGTCACAATCAGAGAATTTCTTAATTCTCTGCGTATTCATATTCCTAGAAAGAAAGAGTTCATAAAACGGCTTGATTTGAATCTTATTCGAATGGAAGTACCCAATAAACAAATAAATGGATATCACAAGAACTGAAACTTTGAGGGAAAAGTTCATAAACTTATATCCCATTACATTGTTGGAGAAAATTGGTAAAAGTTATGTATTATCTGAACATGAAATAAGGAAATTCTGTTTGGTAATAATACAGCATCATTCATTATCTATATCTAGGAACTTCACATCGGACTTGTTGATATAAACGTAGACCAGGATATCTACATTTTATGATTTGATGTTTTGCAAAGATGCAAATATATTCTTAATTGAATTTTAGGTATGCAAAATTCTTAATTTGTATTCAGTCATGACTTTTAAATGCTATATATGTTCATGTAGATCCTGTTCAGCGAATGTTTTGTTCCAGGTTTACATACTAGATGCACCATATCTGTCAAACTGTTAATTGCTCCAGGGGGATCATGAAGCTACACACAGAGGTTTAGGTAATCGCCTCGAAAATTAAAATATTTGTTTATTTATGTAACATTTTTATCATTTGTTTTCTAGAAAAGTGATGTCAAGCTTTGCAAGGAATACATCTGATTCCCTCAACACACCTGTACTGGCCAAAGATGAGAATTTTTTTCTTTTTGTGAATGTGTCATCATTTTCATCGTCATGATGATGTTGATGACACGATGAAAACAATACGATACGATGAACATGATTTACAACAAATGTAAAAGAATAACATTGTAAATATAAGTTACTTCAGTCAGACATGATATTTCATCCTAGCAATGTGAATTATGATGTAGTACATATACTAGAAAAATGTATAACTCTTCCAACCAGAGACAGTAAACAAACATGGTGGAGATAGAGTTATCTTCCGTAATTACACATTTATGAAACCTGTCTACCGAGGTGCATACATGAAGAATACCTACACCTAACACCCCAAATTCGTCAATAGTATTATATATAATGAGTGTAAATATAAATGCATGCATACTTAAATGATGAATCATTCTGACCTTAGCGTATGTATGTCGCCAAATTAATAAGTATCATTCTAATGCACTGTCACTGCATTGTTAACATCACAATAATAACATACAACGTTAACACAAACCAATTTAGAAGTTTTGCTGATCCGTACAAAGATGTGAAGGATGTCAGTGCAATACGAGCTATGGTAAGAGTATGGTTATTCAAAAGAAACCTGAAGCGAGCTCAAAGGCAGATAAAACTTAATCTAAAGACATAAAATGAGAGTTTATTCCCAAAAATGAACGGAAATGTTTTAAATTTCAGAAAGTAGGTATTGCTTCTGAATGAAGGTCAAAGCATATGAATAGTGTAGCTAAAACAAATTCAAATGAGGGACAGCCAATCTGTTTTGTAAGTACTATTCCAAAAGATTATGTGGTAGATTCTAAGGTAAGTAGAAAATCTACAACCCTGACGTCAGCATGTCAGAAAACTCCAAGTTCTATCATGCCAATATCTGCAGGCTATGTTGATGGGGAAAAAAGTGACGGTATTGGGGATACTGGCTGCAGTGGAATTGTTATAAGAAAAGGTACAGTGTCAGAGAAGAGTTTCATATCTGGGAAGGAACAAATATGTATATTAGCTGATGGTTCAAAGGTCACAGTTCCCATAGCAAAGGTGTACATCGACACTTCATACCTTAAAGAATGGTGCATGGGGAAGCCATTCATGATTTTACTGTTGTTAATGTACTGACGCAAGATCTCCAGAAAAGATAGATCAAAATTGGCAAGTAAACACTGTATAGACAATACAACAGAAGAAAACTAAAGATAAGCCTTACCCTGCTCTGAAGGTTCCCGGAAGTATTGTTGATTGTTGATGTATTGTTGATGTATTGTTGATCCATAAACTATGGAGCTGACACAGGATCCTACATTAAGAAGATTACCCGAGTATGCTACACAAAACCCTGTTCATTCGAAAACGAATGGAAAAGTCACTTGGCATAAAAAAAAACCATGATCTTTGGTTTTATGAATTTTCCATGAGTGATGGTAGAGTATTTTCACAGTTGTACCCCAAAAACTCCGTGAGGGTGTTATGAGAATAGCACACGATTCCTTGTTGGCAGGTCACGTAGGTATTCAGCGTACTGTGACAAAATCGACATCTGAATTCTTTTGGCCAAGTTTACAGAGCGATGTCCGACGCATCTGTCAATCTTGTGCCATATGCCAACGAACATTATCAGAAGGCAAGATGTGTAAGGTTCCTCTTGAACGTATGCTACTCATAGATAAACCATTTCAACAAGGGTACTAGGTACTAGGTACCCAGAAGCAGTAGCTCTATCCCGTCCGCATAGAGACAGAACGAGTAGCGAAGACCTTGATGGAAATATTTTCACGTGTTGGTGTACCGCGGAAGATGTTAACAGATATGGGTTCCCAATTCACATCCCCCCTAATGAAAGAGGTGAGTCGGCTCATATCTATTAAAAAGTGGACAACAATACCCTTTCATCCCAATTATACTGGATTAGTCAAACGCTGTCATGGTACGTTGAAAATGAATCTGAAGCGTCTTTGCTCGAAAAACCTAAATATTGGGAGAGGTATATAAGTGCATTGTTGCATATAGAGAGGTACCACAAGATAGTCTTGATTTTTCACCATTTGAGCTTGTGCACGGTAGATTTGTTCGAGGTCTTATTTAGATTCTCAAAGAGTTGTGGACAAAAGAGAGTAAAGATCAGGACGTGACGACACCATATCACTATACTTTGGATCTCAAAGACAGACTCAAAACAAAGACACAGCTGGCAAAGGAGAATCTAGAAATATGACAGGAGGGCAAGTAATCGAACCATAAAGGTAGGTGAAAAAAGCCTTAGTATTATTACCAACAGATAACAACAAATTTTTGTTACAGTGGAAGGGACTTTTTGATGTTACAAAGAAGGTGAATAGGGTTGACTATCAACTTAATATACAAGGAAAGATGAAACCTTTCCACATTAATTTGCTGAAAAAATATGTGGAGCGAACAAAAGCTGAAGTTTCACCAATACTTTCAGACAATAGTGTTTTCTGTTTAGTTGTTGCAATGGCTGTTGACTGCGGAAGATGAAACTCAGGAAGGACAGTTAGTTGAGTATCCTTAAATTAGTAGAGAGACAAAAGGCATTAATCTACAGAACAGAAAGAACATATAGCATATGTTTTACAGAAAGATGAGGACGTACTCCAAAGCCAACCGGGGCTCACATATATCTTGGAACACGACATAAGGATGGTCAATGAAAAACCTTTTCAGGTAAAAGACAAACAAATTCCATACAAGATGGAAGACAGCATCAACAGAAAGGTAAGTAAGACGTTGAAAATGAATACCATTGAACCTTCCGAGTCTCCATTTTGCTAACCAGTTTTTATAGTTCCCAAGAAAAACGGTACAAATCATTTTTGGCGTTGACTACAGACTATTTAACACCAGTCAATGCTTGATTCGGAACCAATGGCAGACTCTGATGAGATGTTTTCAAAAGTTCTTTTCTAAAATTGGTTTGTCAAAGGGTTATTACCAAGTCTTCAAAACAAAAACAGCATTTAAGACGGGAAAGGGGTTATTTCAATTTCAGGTTATGTCACTTGGGCTTTTAACATCGCTTGCTACTTTTTCCCGATTCAAGCGCAGGGTTATTTCTGATATGGATCACGTGGATAACTTTATTGATGATATCCTTATGTATACTATGACTTTTGAGCAGCATTTGAAAGTTCTTGAGAAGCTTTTTCAACGTCTCCGTGACGCTGGTCTGATTGCGAAACTAAGTAAATGTTCAATTCAAGTTTGAACGGTGTAGGTCATATTGTGGGTAGTGAGCAGTTGAAACCAGACTCTGATAAGTCTCAACCATTAAGAACGCATCGAGGTCTAGTACCAAAAGCAGTTTAGGTCAGTTTTGGGTCTATTCAGTTTTTACGGAAGTTTGCTAAAATATTTTACCACATATAGACCTTACCAAAAATGGTTGTCACACGAAACTTGTTTGGGAAAAGTGCCATAAGAGTAGCATTTCAAACTCTGAAGTCCTCTCTTACTTGCTTACCTATTTTGAAATTGCCTAATCTCAGTGATAGTTTTGTTTTTAAACCAATGCTTCAGACCGAGATTTAGGTGCCGTGCGTTTTCAACTTGAACAGGACAGGAAACTTCTGTTGCATACGGAAGGAGGAAATGGAAAGGGTGATTGATTGATCCTATGTTGTTTAACGCCCCTCTCGAAAATATTTCACTCCTATGGAGACGTCGCCATTGCAAGTGAAGGGCATATGCTCGACACTTACGGACTTTGAATAGGGAGGGTTCTTTATCGTGCCAAACCTGCTGTGACATGGGGCCTAATTTTTGCGGTCTCTTCCGAAGGACCGCACCATTTAGTCGCCTCTTACGACAAGCAAGGAGTACCGAGGACCTGTTCTAACCCAGATACCCACGAGAAGGAGTGTGAATGTGCGTATGCAACAATTTAAAAAGAGTGTTTGGTTTGAGAATTCAAGATGGCGGCTAGAACTGGTGTTTAGTTTCGGCACGGAAAAAAAAGAGGTGTATGTTATATTTCTGTGTGTGTTAACTGAAAATGCAATAATACAACACTTCAATAAGGTGTTGTGGATGCATTTTGGATAAACTATAAGGCATAAAACATTGCTGTAGCAGTTTAAATACATTCATTGTGTTTACTGTGTGTGTTACTGTGTCTGTGTGTGAATAGAACTCATGTCGAGTGAGGGTAATGAGAACCAACTCGGAACGTGTAAAGAGGAAACTTAATAGTCCATCAGATAAACAAACCAAAATAACTCGCAGGAGGTTTCTGTCTGCATCCCTCCCAGACCTAAATGTAAAAAACACTTTTGGTGACAAAGTCAAACTCAACAATATGGAAGGTAATTGTGAACTGGTTACTACAAGCAATACTCTTTGTCTGATCCTACAACATGTACCAATCAAACTATAACAACCGATGCTATCCCCATTGCTCAACCGCCCCTTATACAATCCGAGGGTCATACATACAGTTTACCAGGTCTGATTTATTCGGCTATGAGTGACCAAAGTTTCATGGAACAGTTAGTACCTGTACTGGCCAATGTCATCACACCTTCTATAGAAAAGGCTGTCCAATCAGTATTTCATCAGCTGACAGAGACATTAAAAAAACAACTGAAGAGATCAGTGAGCTTAAAAAAAACTAAGTGATGTAGAGGAGTGCAATACAGATTTTCAGAAGAATCGGTAGATGAACTAGAACAGTATGGCAGGAGAAACTCCTTAAGGTTCCATAACTGTCCAGTGCCTACCCAACAACATCAGCAACATCATCGAAATCGTGTAGACACCGACGCGATAGTTACAGATCTGTGCAAGAAGATGAATATCGATCTGACAGACGATGACATTTCCCGATCCCATCCAATCGGCAAACCCAACAAAAGTGGAAATATACTTGGACGAATTTGGCTCCACTTGTTTGGCACGCTGTTTTTGGCTATATTTAGCTCCAAAACTTCATAGTTATTTCGGATTTCAAACATTTCGGTTGAGCATCACTGAAGAGACATTATTTGTCGAAATGGGCATCTGGTGCATCAAAATTGGTACCGTTTAAGTTTTACATTATGACCCCTGGGTCGAGGCCTCTGCTGGTGGACTGTTAGTCCCCGAGGGTCTCTACAGCCCAGTAGTTAATACTTCGTTACTAGCTTGAAAATACGAATGTATATTTAATTGCTGTGATAAAATTTAGAAATTCATTTCAAAATTAAGAATTATCTCCCTCATGCATAGCTCTTATCCTTGGACGAATTTGGCTCCACTTGTTTGGCACGCTGTTTTTGGCTATATTTAGCTCTAAAACTTCATAGTTATTTCGGATTTCAAACATTTCGGTTGAGCATCACTGAAGAGACATTATTTGTCGAAATGGGCATCTGGTGCATCAAAATTGGTACCGTTTAAGTTTTACATTATGACCCCTGGGTCGAGGCCTCTGCTGGTGGACTGTTAGTCCCCGAGGGTCTCTACAGCCCAGTAGTTAATACTTCGTTACTAGCTTGAAAATACGAATGTATATTTAATTGCTGTGATAAAATTTAGAAATTCATTTCAAAATTAAGAATTATCTCCCTCATGCATAGCTCTTATCCTTGGACGAATTTGGCTCCACTTGTTTGGCACGCTGTTTTTGGCTATATTTAGCTCTAAAACTTCATAGTTATTTCGGATTTCAAACATTTCGGTTGAGCATCACTGAAGAGACATTATTTGTCGAAATGTGCATCTGGTACATCAAAATTGGTACCGTATAAGTTTTACATTATCTTCAAATTGAAAAATTGAAAAATCAAAAACAGTGTATACTCAGAAAAACGGAAACTCAAAAACACTAAAATATTCTTGACAGAGGACCTAACGAAGTACCGACAGGAAATGATTCAGGAATTGGCCAAATCAAAACGCGAAGGTGAAGTGAACTCATACTGGACGAATGACGGGCGCATCTTTGTGAAATTTGAGGAGAGGGGGCCAAGACACCCGATCCGCTCTTTCAATGACCTTTACCACATTGTGTCAAGGTCAGGATCTGATTAATATGGACCTCCATACGTATTCATTATCACAGTCGCACTTTGATTTAGCATGCAATTGTATTATCATCACTACCATTATATTATTATTATTATTAGTTCCATTTATTAGTTTTGCATTGTATATGTACATATACACCTGTACATGCATCTTTTTACTTATATATATGCACTCATTACAGAAACATTGTAACCCTCATGTTTCCTTCTAAAGTATGCTGTTCCTACTAGAATATGTATATTTGTACATAACGTTTTTGTTATTTAACCTAGATGCTACCAACAGGATTTTGGTTTTGCCTAGTGATGAACACAGTCACTGTTTTCTTTTGTTGTTTGTTTACCTTTTTACTTTGTTCTTTCTTTTTAAACCGATATCAAAGGTCACATTGAAAATGTAAATGCAGTATGTGAATATACCATAAGTTTCGTTGCGGTAGGTTCCATGACAACACAATGTATGATTTTTCTTATTTGATAATGGGTAATACAATTGAACAATATCGAACCGCAATTGGACACTACATGTATATTACTGTAAATGTAGATGTACAACCAAATCGCAGTTATTTCGCATGATTTTGTCTATTTTCTAACAGAGTGTCTTAAAAAGTATATCTTTTGGAAAATCATACGTTTAAAGAGACACTACAGCTCATTTTGCGCAAAAATCATGAAATGACAATTTTCCCAGCGTTTTCTCAATTTTTGTTGCATTGTTGAAAGTATGAACTTTGCGAAAATAACACTTATCTAAAGTTAAAAATTATCGTTTTAACGTAAAAATTAATACTTTTTGATGTCCTATACACAAAATATCGAGTCTCCTCCTTTCAATCTTCAGACGCTTGCGCATAGACAGTAAACAGTGTAGCATGTCGTCCAGAGAGAGAAAGTGTAGTTGATAGATCTAGAATTTTGACAGATTCTGTGAGAAAAGAGGTAAAATTAGAATGAGATAAAACTCATACGTGAAATAAAATTTACCTTGGTATCAGTTTGACCGTTGGAAAACAAAGAGCTCGGAGAAACACATGTAAATCAGTGGCGGATCTAAGATTTCCGAAGAGGGGTGTGAAAGTCAAAGATTAGCCAAAGTAATCGGCCATTCTGGTGCAAAATTTGGATTTTCATTCACAATCTGTGGGGTAAAAAGGGAGGGGGATCCTGGCCCCCTAAATCTGCCATTGAGACTAGCTGCGAAGATACCACGTTTAAAAGTAAGTGCTATTTTTATCTGAACACGACACGTGTTAGTTGTAAAAACATCGGTCAGTGGGAACATGGAAGGTTTCTGTTGAAATAATGATTTATAATTACTTATTTTAAGGAGCAGGGAATAATCTTATACTTGAAAGGTGAGTGTGGACCCCCTTGAAGGGGAATTTAAATAATTTCCTACAGAACACCTTTGCTGTCATTCAAAACCACATGATGTAAATAAGCATTCAAAAGTCCGAGTCAGCATGAAGAAACCTTTGAATTCCGAACGATCTTCAAAGCGCAGTTGAGAGTAAATTGATGCATCCCAATTGTTCAAAATTGTCAGTATCGATATGAAATTTATCATTTTATCAATACATGGTTTTAAAAACACTTTATTAAAATGTGGAAAATGAGCTGTAGTGTCTCTTTAATGTCAAAGCTGTGCAAGAGGTATTGTTTATGAATTACGTGTTTCAAATTATAAACATACTTTTGTTTTTATAGGGAGATGTTGAAACAAACCCAGGGCCATTTCATGTAACACAATTTACACTGGATATTTTCCACTTGAACGTAAGAAGCATTAGAAATAAGTTCGACAAGTTTTTGAGCTTCGTGTTAGACTTTGATATTTTATGTTTCACAGAAACGCACCTGGACGCTTCAGTTATGAACGACGATATTTATATAGATGGATTTAAATCAATTTTTCGAAAAGATAGGAATTCACACCGTGGCGGTGTGATTATATATGCATCCGATTCATTGCGCATTGATAGACGTTATGATCTAGAATCTACGGATACCGAATGCATATGTTTAGAAATAGGTGATCCTACCTGTAATATTCTTCTATGTTGTGTATATCGTCCTCCGAACGCCGAAAATTCATTTTGGAAAAAAACTCGAATGGTCTATTGAAAAGGCTGCTGAATTATCGGATAAATATCATAATTCTAGTGACGTAAATGTAAATTTCTTAAATCTCTCAAACACACACATAGTTAATGAAATCCTTCTAAAATATTCCTTTGAAAACACGATCCAAGAACCTACAAGAATCCCGGAAACTCTCACAGACCCAATTCTTGTTAGTGAAGCTATACAAGACGATGTATTGAACTCGGGGACAAAAGCTGTAGAAAACACTCTTAGTGACCACAAAGGCACATACATCTATCTTAAATCACACTCAATCCAAAATCAGTCATGTGAGCGTAAAGTTTGGTTATACAAAAATGCAGATTTTGATACACTAAATACACTCTTACGTAATTCAGATTGGAACAAACTTATCAATGACACGAAAGATATACATCAGGCGGAGAGAAATTTTCTACAACTTTCTTAAACCATGTAAAACAATGCATTTCGGAAAAAAACAATCACTACGAGACCTAAAGATAAACCATGGTTCGATTTAGCACTGCGGAAAATAAATCGTCTAAGAAACCGCGCGAAAAGTAAAGCGCCCCCCCCCCCCCAAACAATTCTGATTGGGATATTTTTAAAAAAAAAACAACTACGTAACAAAGTTAACAATATGAAAAAAAAATAGCGATATCAAACTTTTATATTAATATAGAAGCCAATCCTACTGATGCAAGTATCAAAAGTTCTAAAATGTATTGGAAACTTCTGAAAGATATATTTAAAACTAAACCTAGGACCGAAATACCACCGCTTCAGGATATTAAAGAAAATGGTGATGTACATATTACATACAGTGATACCGACAAGGTTGAAGCGTTAAATAATTTTTTTGCGTCGATTACACGAAGATGAACCTACATTTCCAGCATTTTCTTTATTTTGTAATAGTGTATTCAACAGCATTAAAATTGTGGAGCAAAATATTATTGACATAATTTCTATTCTCCAGATCAACAAGGCTGTACGGCCAGATAAAACAATTAATCGGTCTTTAAAAGAATGTGCATTTCCACAACAATGGAAGGTAGCTAACATACTTCCTTTGTTTAAAAAAAGGCGACCCATCAGTATTGTCAAATTATAGACCTGTATCATTGTTGAGTTGTGTTGGTAAAATTATGGAACGTGTTATTTTTAAATATGTATACAATTATTTTCACTCAAATGATCTTTTTTACAAATACCAAGCTGGTTTTTTACCTGGTCATTCAACTGTCTATATGCTTATTGAAACATATGATCATATAGCGAAATCCATAGATGAGGGCAAATGTTGCTGTATGGTGTTTTGTGGTTTGTCAAAGACCTTTGATCGTGTATGGCATAAAGGACTTCTTTTTAAGTTACAAACTTATGGAGTGAGTGGTAACTTATTACAATGGTTTCAAAGCTATTTAAATTTCAGAACTTGAAGGGTATTGCATAGAAATGTAATAACTAATTTCAAACCTTTACATGTTGGAGTCCCTCAAGGGTCCGTATTAGGTCCTCTTCTATTTTTGATATATGTCAATGATGTTGCTGAAAATATGTCAAGTTTATGTAGGCTTTACGCTGATGATAATTCTTTGCAGAACCGTTCTACCAATATCTATGATATCCAATGCGTGCTGAATAATGATTTACTTCGGCTTGAACGATGGTCTAAACAATGGCTGTTAAATTTGAATCCTTCGAAAACAAAAGCCGTCTTCTTTTATACAAAGACAAATACGTATTTCCCTTGTCTACATTTTCAAAATTGCAATTTAGATTTTGTGTCAATACATAAACACCTAGGTAAAACTTTTTCACATGATCTCACATGGTCAGCTTACATTGATTCGCTGTTAGACGATGCTTATAAAAAACTTGGACTACTTAAAAAAATTACAGTTCAAGGTCAGTTCGAAAACTTTAGCTATTTTATATACTACTTTCATTAGACCTCCTCTAGAATATACCTCTGAAGTATGGGGTGGGTGTTCAAATCAAGATTCTGAAAAACTTGAAAAACTACAGTTAGCAGCAGCAAGATTGGTTACTGGACTAACATCATTGGCATCACGGGAATCTCTATATTTCGAAACTGGGTGGGAACCACTTATTGTTAGAAGATTGACAAAATTAAGAGAAACTATGTACAAAATTTATCACAATATGGTACCCGAGTATCTGAAAGAAATTTTACCAAATATTCGTTCTCATGAATCAAATTACGTTACAAGACAATTGCAAATGGCATTCCTAAATGCAGATTAAACATCTTTATATCATCTTTTGTAGCAAGAGGGGTACGTGAATGGAATTCCTTGCACCTAGGAACAAAGGCAATCTACGACACTAAGCTCGTTTAAAAATTGTTTACGCCTCCGAAAATCGCACCTTCCATCCTTTTTTCTCATGTACAAAATATACCGCTCCAAGGAATGACCTATTTAATGCTATTTTTAGAATGGATAATTTGCATATAGTAGACACGCATGTATTATTATGGGGAGATAACGCAATCAGTACCACAGAAAATGAAGAATTATTTTCCTATGTTCAGTTATTTATAAAGAGATCTGGTCGTTTTTAGTTGATGGAATTTTCTTAGCGATTACTTTGTACGTACTACATGCATATATTAATCAATTGTACATACATGTATATATTAATCAATTGTACATACATGTATATATTAATCAATTGTACATACATGTATATATTAATCAATTGTACATACATATCTACAGATATAATTTATTATATAATTGCTTTATGAAAACTAATCATCTTTCGACGTTTGATACCTTTGTGTTTCATTTCTTGAACATTATCACATATGTAATCAATTGTCATATAGGAGAGGTCGTTTTAAGTTTTGAGAACTTGTGCTCAATCCGTTAGTTATGCGTGTAACATCCAGACAATAAAAAATATGTTCAAAACCATGATCTAAATAAAATATATGCATAATCTAAAGCTATATGACATTGTATCCCCTCTTGCAATATTGAAATGTTTAAAAAATCTGTAGGTTTTTAAAAACACAAATTTCCGGATATGGTAGGCTATGGTTAGTCAAAATTTGACTACTATACATGCATTTTCATCACCTTGAAACCAAGAGCAAGGATCAGTAGATTTTTTTTTGAAAACAGTCAAATGCAATACATTTTCTTCATTTAATATGAAAGAAACATATTTCTATCGTTTAGACAAAGACAGTGCCATAAAATGTATGTACATTAACACTGCTTGTTTTAAAGTGATGTCTTCTATTTTTAGAAACAGCTGTACTCTGGGAAAGGCCGTTAAACATATGTTTCTTCGGGAATTTGGTCAATATACATCCTCGACAAAATACATGCAAATGTTGATAGAAATCTGTAGGTTTTCCAATATTAAGATGTGGTATGGGGAATTACCTCAACTGTTCTTGCCATTCAGTTCTCTAAATGATCACTGAAGAGATTGGTATCTTTATACATAAGTATGTTTTTTATTCAACAGGAAGAATAACATTTCATAGAACTTAACCTGCCAGGAAATTGTCAAGGAGTGTCCTCAAGATGCATATTATATAAGATCGGTGTTACTGAAAATTTAGTATCAAGCAATCCCTGGTAGAGAAATAAAGCACACGGAATTGCAAGAACAGACTCACATCTGAATTCAGGTATTGTTTGTCGCTTATAATTTATTTCCAATCTATGCTTATCGGTACTTTTTTACATTATAAACATTCTTTAGCTACATAGAATTTGCTACATGATCTGCCAGTCCTCTTTTATCTCTTTTTTCTTTTCGTGTGTATAAAGCAATGTTAGCGGTCATTTTAGTTTCAATTTTTTAATGTAGAATCGTGATTTACTATTTCAATAACAGAAAAAACTAAGGTTTATCAACGTTTGTTATTGATAATTGTGCTAGAAAATATATTCTGAGACTCTGAATGAATTATACCTCATATAAAGAATCACTAGTAAAACAGAATCTGATTGGCCGAGAAGGTCATGTGACCGTTGTGTTTGTTCTGCAACAAAACATCGTGTTCCACCCCTTCGGATATCTTTGTTTCACTTTCGTGTCCCAAACTTCCACCAGAGTTCGTTTGCTCACAAACCAAACTCTTCCACTTAGGCATTATGGGATAGCGATTTCTAAGGCCGCGTATACTGTGACGTCACTATAGAATGACGAAAAAACATAACGTCAAACGTAAACAACTTTCAAAACAAGAACGTAAACATCAAGTTCACTACTTTACACAATAATTTGAACAGAGTCTCCCTACTTTTTAATGATATTTTGATCATTTTATGTTTAAAATAAAATCCATAGTTTTATATTAATGCTATTAATATCAATATCTTCAAACTTTTAACTGTGAACTACTTCTTTAGTGTTATTTGCCTGCGTGATAATCGCGGACTCACAATATACAGATCTGTATATTGTGCTGCGTCACATAGGAGAGGTATATTCGTAGGTGACGTAATGAGGCCTCGACGGGGAGTTTGTTTCGTGTCCAGTTAAATGAACAAACCCGAGTGTTCCGAATGACGCAGGTAACAACAAAAACACAGCCTCGTGCATTTGCATATATTTAACTTCAAACGAAGTTTATTGTGACGTCACTATAAGTTCAAGTCATTGTACTTCGTACATGTAGTTCGTAAGGCACAAAATATGCGGGTCTCTGATATACATTCAAATCGCTTGGTTTTGGTTGGTAGAAAAATCAAGCAAGTAAATCAGCATCCATGGAGAATGGAAATACAAAAACTGGTTATCATATCACTGGAATTCGTTGTTTGTACCTCCTAATACATTGACAGTGCGGTGTTACTGTTAAAGCAATATCAGCTACATACAATGTATAGTTGAGCGGACTCCAATTTCAAATTTATTTTTGTAGTCTTGCTTTGTTTTGGTATAATAAACAATTTATTGCATGAATGTTCAGGACATATGAATATTTATTCACCCAAGAAAATCATATTATTAGGAAGTCACTCGGAGCTCCAAAATAATGATCTCCTTAACTAGTGAGAGTACCATCACTATTTCTTCACAGTGGTGGGAGAGGACCACTAATACCCTATCCCCAAAACTTCAGTTCCCGGGGCAATCTCTCACCAGAGGGTGTATTAGTGGAGCGTAGCGGGAACGATAACTCTGGGTAGAGATTGTTCCCGGGGTAAAGGTCTTCGATGATTCCGAACCCGATGTTTTTCACTTAGTGTAATGCGTTATGCATAAAAATTGGAGGGGCGGATCTCCGTAACTAGAAAGATTACCATCACCATTTCTTCACAGCGTTTGGGGTTGGTAACTTGCACCCCATCCTTATAATTCCAGTGTGGTGTTGTTTTATGCGTATAGAAATTTGAATTGCGAACTGCGTTCTGGAATGCAGTTCTCTATTGAATCATAATACATTTATATGAAAAATATTGAATTGCGAATAGTGAACTGCGGACTGCGTTCCAAAATCTAATTGCCTGTTTCTGATGAATATTTAGATGTGATAGAAAGAAAGTTAAAGGATGATATTTTTAATTCTATGGAATGGATGCATAAGAACAAATTGATAATAGATTTAAAGAAAACGCAATGTATTTTAATAGGAACGTCACAGAAATTATTAAAATGTAGAAACCTTTGTAAATGTATTAATGTTAGTGAAATTTTTATAGAAAATGTCAAATGTGCCAAACTTTTAGGTGTTTACATCGGATAATGTCTTACATGGTCTTATCACACAAATGCCTTATGTATATATATAAAAAAACGTAATCAGAAACTAGTTGTTTTAAGGACACTGAGTATTTTTATGTCAAAGGAGGCACTATTCAAAATTTACAATACTATTGTTTTTCCTCATTTTAATTATTGTTGTAAAGTATAGCAGGACACAAAGAACAAGACAAATATTGATAGACTTTTTAAATTACAAACGAGGGCAGCAAGGATCATTTTATAGATCAAAGTTCATGTACTTCATTCAATGTCAACTTCTTGTACGCTATCAAATTTGAGATGGATGCCTTTGATTGATTATTTTATTCATCGAAAAATTATTCTTGTGTTTAAATTTTTACAGCATATAACTCCAGATTATTTGCATGTTTTTAGATTTGTAAAAGCGTTAAACACAAGAAATACAAGCCAGAGCTCTACTAATTTTATTTATGTTACAAGAGCCAAAACAGAATATTTTAGATCTTTATATTAAATCAGCCTTTTTCAAACATCATTTTCATCCTCAATAATACTCAATTGTTTATTGACTCTTTTCATTTAGTTCTTATCTGTATGTATATAAACTTTGATATTTCCATGTTTTGTGATATATGTTATCGATATGTATACATGTTATAGACAGGGCCACAATGTAAACTAGTTTATACAACTAATTGTGCAATCCTGTATAAATAGAGGATATTATCATTATCATTAATTATTACAAAAAGTCGTAACAGTGACTTCTATAATCATGGGAAAAGAATATCGTATTTAAAAATGTATCGATGTGTCAGATGTATATATAAATATTATAATTATCAATCTTCATAAAATGATAAACATGAGCCTAGTCCAAAATGTTATAAGTATAACTAACACTGAACACCTACACAATTTTATGCTGATTATGTTGTAAACCAATCGCAACTTCTCGGCTTGTCGGAAAGACCCGATAATTTGTGATTTCTATGATGTTGCCTCTTTCTGGGCGTTTCGTTCTTGAAAGAGGGCGTTGACTTTCCCAAATCGGAGCTCCGTGCCATCACTCGTGACCTTCATTCATATTTATACTCATTGCGTATGTGCCATTTAAATACCGATAGGATTCCCCAGTACTAAGGGCAAGCCTAATACATTTTATGTATCAATATATTTTACATGTAGTCTGAAGATAATTTTTAAAATCGTGAGAATTAAATTGTATTCTTTCTATCTGAATATCAGATACAATGTATACGGTTACATACGGTTACATGTTGCGAGTGTATCAAATATTTAATATACTATACTACTACAATCCAAAAGCTCTTATACTCGTATGTATCATTTTCTACAACCAACAATTGGAAATTGTACATGACTCTGACAACAAAACAAAATATGGGAATTTAATACGCATTAATAAAGTTCAACATTATTCGAAGTACACACACCTGTAAAACTTCATTCAACATAGCAATTTGCTACTGGAATACATATAAACTCAAACTATATAACGGTTATTTACCTTGTTTGGCCTTAAAGTTTTCTTCCAAAGGTTTGCAAGGTTCACAACGGTTTTTCGTAAAAGGCACCGTGCCTTTGTCAACAACTTTCATTAAAAAAACATACAAGTTCTCGTTAACAGCCTCGACTATTAAAACACAGGTATTGCATGTTGTAATCGGCGTGTTTGTTGAGAGTCCTATTCACAAAGGTTGGAAGCTTATTTCTACGATAGGTGCCAGGATATAGAATTAATATTTATTTAACTAGCGGCCACCACTTAATTTATGTGGTGGCCGCCACTTGATTTAACTGGCGGCCGCCACTTATTATCTGACGGTCGGCAGTTATTAACTTGCGGCCGCCATATAAATTAACTGGCGGCCGCCAGTTATTTTATCTGACGGCCGCCACTTAATTTATATATGGCGGCTGCCAATTGCAAAAACAATGTAATTCGTATCGCTGAGTGATTATTTTAGAAAGATTTAGAATAGTACGCAAACACGCAGCATCGTTATTCAAAGTGTATAGGGACAGTCGGAGAAAAATTGTCTTCTACAATTGTTGACAAGCAGAAAAGGAACCTAAAATGCCTCTTTTGTCCAAACTTCGTACTCCTAAATTGGAGGTAGGGGACTCCATTCATCCTTCAATTGATCAGTTCATTCATTATTTATTTACATTTTTACCATTCATTACTACCACCAAAAGAGTGGGGTGGGGGCCAATCCGCCAATTAATCTTATTTCACATGTGAAAATAATTTAGTTTGCATGTGAAAATAATAGAAATTGAACGTTAAAAAAATGGAGGGTCAGCCCAGTGGTTCTACGTATTTAACAGCGCAATCAAAAAACAATAATTTAATGCTCTTAATTGTATATACATGTATACATATATATCACATACATATTACTAAGCATTGGGGAGAGATTGCACCCCTTTCATTTTGAGAGAGAGATAGAGAGATAAAGAAAGAAAGAGCAATTGAATAACTGGTGACAGCCATATAAATGATTTAAATTGAGTGGCGGCCGCCAGTTAATTTATATGGCGGCCGCCAGTTAATTTATATGGCGGCCGCCAGTTAAATTAACTGGCGGCTGCCAGATAATAAGTGGTGGCTGCCAGTTAAATTAATGAATATTAATTCTATACCCTGGCACCTATCAGCTTCCGTATATTTCAAACTCTATATACTGTTATCTGGTATCACACCGGTAATTGTCCAATCAAAATGAACTTATCAATTGTAGTTCCATATATTTAAAGAAATATTTTTTTCCTTGCGCGATTTTTCTCATTTCCTCTTCTTCTTTTCTAAAAAAATTTGTACCCCTGATTAGGAAATTTTGTGTAATTTGTAGAAATAACCAAGTGTATACAAAGGAACTATTTGTTGTTGGTAGCTGAGGCTACTTCCTGAGGTGTACTCCGGCTGTTTACACACATGTGAAAAACACGTGGATTTGAGGGTAGTCTTGTTTGCGGGTAATTTATTTTCGAAAATGCCGCGTAGGGTGTAGTTTTTCTGGTGTCGGCAGACGCGATCGGTAACATAGAACGTGTCTGACTGCGTTATTCGGCATCAATTTTGTAAACTGATTTTTAATGATTTTTTCCCCTCTATAGTAATATATAGTGAAAATAATTACCGGTGTGATACCTATCTGCAACGCGTTGCGTATACGTTTTAGGGTAATAAAATCCCGAGTATATATTACGATACCAAAATATACATCGGGTTCGTATTCTCTATAAGAGATTAAACTGACAAGAAATATTTATGAACAATATCGTTTGCTTCAAGCGGCTTATTCCGTTATACCATTTCTCTTTTAATTCATTTGTTCCTCTTTCATATGCACATGTCTATATCAACATTTTAACAAAACATGTGCCCTAATTATCATAAATATTATTTACGAAATTAAAATATTACCATCATGCTATTATAGCATCTAACATTAAGACGTTGCAGGCAATGCTCCACAATAAAACGACCAATTTTCTCGTAGAGCGTTGCAAATAACAGGAGTATATATAGGGTGACGATTCTTATTTCCTCCGTTAGGAATCAATATAAAATGTACATAAAGGGGAAGTTTCCCCGGGAAGAGGGTTTTCTTGGGGGGGGGGGGGGGGTACCAAATCATAGAAAACGGGGCTCGGTTTCTTTTGGGGGGATCAAGCTAAATAAGTTTATTAGACGGAATTAGGCCCTTCTCTAAAAATCAAGCATATACCAACAACGAAATTACTTCATATCGTATTATATGAAGCAGAAGTGGGGGACTCTGTGGTGTCTTTTATTTTGAGTTCACTGGGATATATCAAATCGACATTTGAATGAAAGTTATTATTGTTAATAGATAATAAGTTGTCAATATACATGTATGTGTGATGTGCAATATTTCTGTCTTTCATAAAGAATTTTGAAAATGCGTCCAGTTCCTGTAGCCCTGCTTCTATGGCTGGTGTTTTTGATGCTCTTGTCGACTGACTCAGAGGCACTGTACTGTGGGTTTCGATCAGATGGTTGTTCAGTTCCAGACGCTCTCTCATTTAACTTCAAAAATACGTTTAGACCAGCCTGCGAAAAGCATGATCAATGCTACATTTGTGTAAGTCTATACCAAGGTACTCTTAACATTAAAAGATAATAAAAAATAAAGGGTTTTTTCCCGCTAATTTGACACAACAAATTGACAACATCTTCATTTTTTATGCTCCCCTAAAATTTCGGACATGTGGCCCAAGGTATCTCAAGGTCATTTTGGAAAGGTCGAGTTCACTCGGAATATATAAAAGTTCCTTATTTCAACAGTATTTGACCTACAAGTTCCCATTTCTTAAACCTTTCATCAGAAATTGATAATAATTGATCACAAATATTTTTTGGGACAGGATCCGTTTGGATCTAGGTCGTGTTGGAAAGTTCAAGGGTCAATCAAAACATACCTTATATAAGGAAAAAGTTTCTTATTTCAACAGTATTTGAACCGGTATATATAGATCATAAATCACACAAATAAATAACAGGTAAATGACTTTCAAACAAAGATCAATCAAGGTCGTATTGAAAAGGTCAAGGTTACTCAGAAAATATACCGTGTATATGGGGGAAAAAAAAACTCCATTTTAACAATACTTCAATAGTTATTATGTTGGACCAAGATCTCTCAAGGTCATTTTGGAAAGGTGAAATTCATTTATAACATACATGTATACTTAAATTTGGAGGAAAAAGTTTATTTTTCACCAGTTTTAGAACAGGTATTGATCTTTAATCACACAAATAAGTAATAGACAAATTACTTTTCGATAAAGGTAACTCAAGGTCATTTTATAGGTCAAAGTCAAACAACATATACCTTATATAAACAAATACCTTCATTTCAACAGTCATTGATCATTGTATGATTCGTCACATGATGTAGTTCCTTGCTTAGATGCAGTCAGGGGAGCATTCGTCAGTTTTATTGATATTTTTCTTTTCTTTTTTAATTCTATAGGGCGCACGTTATTATGAATCAAGAGACGACTGTGACAGATACTTCCTCAAGAACATGCGCAGGATTTGCGGATCATTTCGTGGTGTAGCTAACTCGAACTGTCATTCAGTTGCCAATATTTACTACGGCATGGTTCGAATGTTTGGGATGACATATTATAAAACATGTCCAAGATATTACTGCTCAAGGGTCGCCCACTGCATAAATTGAAGATTATGACTTGGTATACCAAGTTGTTATTTTTATGAAATTAACAGATGTTCAATGAATTTAATGAAATAAAGAACGTCATACAACACTTGGATTATTGCCTATCTGATTTCAATCATATCTTTACATGGTGTTGGGTGCTACCTGTAGGTGAGAGGATCTAAAGATATGTTTTAATCAGCTTGTCTATCAGAGAATGTCAATAAATGAATTCAGTGTTCAGAGAAACAGGAAAGTAAATGTTTCTTAAACTTTATTTCTTAGAAATTGTCTGTATATTTCCTCCTAACACTTTATACAAACAGTATACAATTTTTAAGATTTTGAGGTCAATACGGCAATTTACGTACTTGATAAGCACAATACTTACCGAGCCCTGAGGTACATTAAATGTAGTACTTTAGGGGTAGATAAACCATCGTCTTGACCAAATAAATGTCGAATTCCTCCATAGACGCCTACTCTTCAGAAGTCAGAGTTATCCCCGCGCTCACTCTACCATCATCCCATGTAATCTTTCTTTCTCTCTCTCTCTCTCTCTCTCTCTCTCTCTCTCACACACTCACGCAAACACAGTCTCTCTCTCTCTCTCTCTCTCTCTCTCTCTCTCTCTCTCTCTCTCTTCCACGTTAAATTATATAACAGAGAGAAAGATAACTGTGTTTGTGCTAAATACTTTAAAAAATAGTGGCTCTATTTTGAGAGAGCCAATTTCATGATGTAAAACTTATACGGTACCAATTTTGATGCACCAGATGCGCATTTCGACAAATAATGTCTCTCCAGTGATGCTCAACCGAAATGTTTGAAATCCTAAATAACTATGAAGTTTTAGAGCTAAATATAGCCAAAAACAGCGGGCCAAAAAAGTGGAGCCAAATTCGTCCAAGGATAAGAGCTATGCATGAGGGAGATAATCCTTAATTTTGAAATGAATTTCTAAATTTTATAACAGCAATTAAATATACATCCGTATTTTCAAGCTAGTAACGAAGTACTTAGCGACTGGGCTGTAGAGACCCTCGGGGACTAACAGTCTACCAGCAGAGAGCCAATACGCAAGATCGTAAATACCGAGTTAGTGGAACTCTCTTGTAAAGAAGTCCGGAAAAGCGTGTCGATCTTGGGCATTTTTTGTTTATTCAAAACATGGCATCGGAAGACGATTTAACCTCCACGTGCTTTCCACAATTAAAAGCATTTTTAGATGAAAGGTGTGTAAAAGCGTCTGGATACAGGAAAAATGAACTTCTGAATTTAGCTCGCGAAGCTATATATTTTGACGCAAGCTCTTCTCAGCTTTGGGAATTTCCTGGCTGACAGCAGTGGGAAAAAATCCACAACATTTCCATTAAAATATATCAGTTGTGGATATTTCTGCGTATTATATTTCTTTCTTGAATCATTAACTACAGTCTACTGCAATGCAATGACAGTCCGCCATTGTTAAAATCGGGTGAATCGATCACGACAAAAGTTGCAGAACTGGTATTATTTACCAACATGCCCAAATTCTCGCAAACTCTAAGTCTCGCGAGACTTTGAAAGGGAAAAGTAAAATTTAAAACCAAGACAGAAAAAGTAGTCGCGATCTTGCGTATTTCATGTATGAAAAGTGCTTCATACCTATGAAGTTGCAAATTTATAGATTTGCTTACTTCACCTGTTCAATTTGATGTGTACTTTGTAAAAGTACCAATTCTGTAGCTATTTCGTACATTTTACTCAATGCTTATCGCTTGTACAGTAGTTGACTTAAATTCCTTTTTTTTTTTTTTTAAATTTTGTTCATCATGATATAGTACTGATGGATTTCTTTTTTACATTAAGTTAACATGGTAAGTGGTAAAATGCTGTTCATGAATGTTCACTAAAATTAAAACTGCTCACAGTGTTGTTTATGCCGAATCTAAAGATTTCAAACCATGACAAATGGTAGTACTTGCTTTGTATTTCACTCTGTGTGCTCATGTGTATTTGTATGCGTGTTTGCGCACTCACACTTATCAGGATGTATGTCACGCCATATTTATATTTACTCCTTTATAAATGTATCTTATATAATCTATGAGATATCTTCTATTTGAAGATGTCTCACATAATTTACAATTGATAATATATCTCATAAAATATATAAGATATTTTAAAACTATATAAGATATCTCATAAACTTTATAAGATATCTTGTATGTTAAACACGATATAAAAGATGGTAGATATCTTATACATTTATCTTTGTAAGCTATCTTATAAAACATCTAAGCTATCTCATATGTTTTATAAGAGGATATCTCATAAATGAATTTTTACAAGATATATCATCAACTTTATGAGATATCTTATAAAACATACGGGATATCAAATATTTTATAAGATGTCTTATACATATTATAAAAGTAAATTCATATTGTTTTGGGTCAGAATTACCCAGCAGCAGAATTTTCTAACAAAGGCAGTAATGACATTTATTTGCAATTATTGGAAGAAAATTATAATAATAACAAAGTAGTAACTTACAATAGGTGACCAATAAACAATGTCCGTGCCGAGCTGAATCTGTACACAAAACAAATCACAAATCGACTGTTAATTTCCAAAGAAATTCCTAAATCCTAGTCCCAGTTATAGAATAATCCAAAATGCCTAAAGTGATTGTCTAACCAGAGCTGATCATCGGCTAAATTCACATTGTATTCATAATCAGAATAAATTTTCTGGTACATTCTTGAAAGACACAGTTCGTCATCTTTCTACTACGTGATAAACATCGAACTTTAGAACAATCTAAGTCACAGATTTCACTCAAGTGCAAGTAGTAAACAAAAATATGATACTTTATATGGTTTATAAGATATCTTATAGGAAATCATTGATGAGATATCTTAGAAAAATATAAGATATCTTATAAAGTTTAAGAAATATCTTATAAAACATATAAGATATTTTATATGTTTTACAAGATATCGTATAAAATATATGACATAAATTATAATTTTTTTTTTATAAGATACCTTATAAAAGTTATAAAATATCTTATAAGAGTTAATGAGATATCTTAAATCAAAAACGTTAATAAGACATCTTATAAAGTTTATGAGATATATTATATACTATATAAGATATCTCGTATAAAAAAACATATTAAGATATTTTATGTCTTTTATAAGATGTTTTATAACATTAATGAGATATCTTTAAAGCAATAAGGATGGTATGTAACAGTATTGTGTTGCTAAAATGTTGCAACTCGTGTGTATGCAAAATAAATTCCCATCAAATTCCATCCAGAAATGCCCAGATTTTTTGTTTGTTGGCTTTGTATCGTACTTGACTTGTGTTACAAATGTGTGTAAGTATGTGCGTGTGTAATACAAAACAAACTTTATTACACATGAATGCACACACATACGCACGCACACGCGCACATATACACACATGCATGTACACATACACGCGCGCGCACACTCACACCGTCACTCAAATTCACACCGTCACTCAAATACACACATACACACATGAACACAAACCCTTTTTGCAAAACAAAAGCAAAGTTGGGGGTTGGGACAGGGGGCTTCGATGGCGAACATTCGTGCTCGGGTATGGCCTAAAATTGACGACCATTTGTGTCCACCCTCACGTGACATTCGATCACCAGGCGACGATACGTGCGGCATGTTTGGTCGCTGGAGACGAAACGTGCCTCACAAATGGTCGTCGGCGAGCAAACATGCCGCACGTATTGTCGTCGGGCGACCGATCGTGCCAAGGCGACCAGATGAGCCGTAACACAGCCGCACTAAAATCTCGAGTTTGAATCACAGATGAGGTGGTAAATGGCACTTGTAGTAGGCTCTGATCACTGGACCGCAGAGTTCTGCAGGGAGCATAGGGTGTTATGAGTTCCTGCAGATTCCTGAGACTTGAAGCGAGAGGTGTCCGAAATCTAGTTAGATACCTTGTGGTATCATTAAGGAGAGGGACCCATGTATGAAACAAGTGCCTGTGCAAGCAAGACTCTATCTGACTGACTACAAGAGCGGCCTGTTGGACTTTAAAGCTGATATACAGTTCATTATCGTCAGCATACATGTGGTACAAGACATTGTTCTTTCTGAGAAGGGCCCCCAAGGAGGCTGTGTAAATGTTGAACAGAACGGGCTCGAGGACCGATCCCTGGGGGACACCGCAGCCCAACTCAGTGGCACGAGACTTCGCTCCCTTCACTTTGACAATCTGGGTCCGATTGGTAAGATGATGAGATTTAAATCATGATATCACAATAATGATTTGCCTAGATAATACTTCATATCAAAAATCTGCAGTTACTCCCCTTACACCGGAAATTGTGGGCGCGCTTACGATAGCGGTCCTAGGCTTCACATAAATAGTATCAATTAACGAAGTGTATGATAAAGCTTACGTAACCAAATTCTTTAGTATACTAAGTTTGAACAGGTCGTAATACATCTATGACAAAAACAAGGTTTAATTTCTTTGATTTTATGGAGGAGACTTTTTAAAGTATGCACTTCGTCAACTTGTATAGTTGGGAAAGGGGAGGGGGTGTCATAGATGTATTTGACGTTTATTTCTCTCCAAATTATGCAATTAATACCGAGGAGTTCAGTTGTAATTTGTTTTAAAAGCAACAGACACCTAGAATTAATAGGACAATGAAAGCATGTAGCATCGTTTATAGCGGGGGTGGAGGGGGTTAACTTCATAATATTACCTAAAATTTCTTGACAAGTAAATTTTCAAAAAATCCAAAGCTCGAGAAGGAAGGCGGCAAGGGTTTATCTTTCAGTTCCATTAATCGATCAATTTTATATTCCCACTACCATTAACAACAATGCTGTTATTTTTTCTAAAGGCGGGAGGGGAAGCCTATCTAAAGATCTACCTCTGCAAGTAAAAATACCGAGGTTTGTATGTAATAATAACAGGCCATTGTTGCTACAAGCCTGATGGTTGTTTTGTGCACATTTGAGTAATTGAAGTGCAAAAAGAGGTGGATGTTGATGTACACAAAATCTAACTTTCAAAAGATTGAATCACACGCGAAAAAAGTATTTTAAATAAAATATTACACTAGAGATACCAATTCGAGATAATTGACATGATTTTTTTTATTGACACCTAGTGTACATTTAGCAACAAGTAGTTTTGTTTAGTTTGAAATGATAAATTGTGAATGTACATGTATGCGTTGGTTGTACATGTGTTTTTAGGCATATCATATTGCATGCTTTTTGTGTTTGGTTGTCAAAAATATTGATAGAAATTAATAATGAAGAATTGCTGATATACGAAGGACATCATGATTCTGATCTAAAGAAATCGAGGACAAGGTAATATGCATTGCTTGTGAGAAAACCATACAAGGGACACATCTAAATGTAATTAGTGCCTAAAATATTTTGTTCAAATATACTCTTCTTAAGTCATTACACTTAATTCTTAGGAAAAAAATCCTTATTTGGTAGGAAATTACAATCAAAAATTGTAAAATTTCCATTTATTCCTTATATGACACCGTCGACTTAGGATCGCAATATGCTGCGCGCCCTCTGTAACCAGGGGGAAATAACTCGCATAGTGTTATGAAAAATGCAGTCCGTCGACGTCCGTCGTGCGTTAACAATTGAACATTCTAAACTTCTTGATAACTACCTTCAAATTCTTTTCAAATTGGTATGAAGCATCTTTGGGACAAAGGAGACACAAATTGTAAATTTTAGGACTTCTGCATCCCTAGGACCTTAAGGGTGGGGCAAGAACTACTCAAGATTGACCAATTTTAAAAAATCTTCTTCTCTAGAACCGCACATGTATAAGAACAACTACATGTAAATGCATAGATATGTGGAGTAGGAAGGTCTCTACCAAACTTGTAAATTTCATGATCCCCAGGGTAGCAGTTCTGACCCCAGGGGGGGACCAAACTTGGTAACTTGGTATATTTTAGTGTTTTATGTATATATCTTCTTTAGTGCTTGGATATTTAGAAAGATCAGGTAGTCCTTTACCAAAATTGTAGCTTTGATGAACCCATCGGTTGGGTATCAGGGTGAGGCCAAAACAGTAAGTTATTAAATGTTTGAACAATAGAAATTTTTAACTTCTTTATAACTACCGTTCCAATTCTTTTCAAATTTAGTATGAAGCATCTTTGGAACAGGGGGGGGGGGGGGGCATAAATTGTAAATTTCTGGATTCCTGCACCACTGGGACCCTAGGGGCGGGGCAAAAACTGCCCAAAATTGACCAATTTTCAAAAAACTATATGTTAGATAGTGTTTAAAATGTGCAAAACATTTGAATAACATCTTTAGCGCTATTGATACTAAATTGAAACTAAATGGATATTTAGAAGGAGTCGGTAGTCCTTTACCAAAATTGTAAATTAAAAAAAAAATAATATAAAATTTTTTTGTAAATTCCATGATCCTATGGGTAAGGGTTGAATTGAATTGAATTGGTATCCAAATTATAATGATTTTTAAAAAGGACTTATTCAAGTTTGCTGATTCTCTATAAAATCTAAATGCATATTTAGGAATAGCAAAAACGAATGTACAAATAATGGTAAATTTCACAACTCAGGGTTTTGACTCTAGGATGGGTCTAAATTAATCATATCTTTTAATGTAAATGCACATATATTATGTAAAACCTTTCATCAGTGTATGCACTTTTGAGGGCATTGAAGTTTTAAGGACACACTTTGTTTTACATTATTGCTGAACATTAGAATTTAGCTTAGATATTCAGAACAGGATTTTTTTTCTAGATTGCATAGCCCTTGGGAGTAGTGATACTTTTCACTTGTACTCAGGTGACCGATAAGGCCTGTGGGCCCTTTCTATATTTTGCTTATTTTGAAACATGCGTTTGTCAATGAGAGTAACTTTATAAACTGTATTTTTAAAAATGCACCATGTGGTTACACAGTTGAAAATGTCTGTATAAGTTTTTACATGCATGTATCTTAAACCTCGCTTTTAATCCAATGCAATATTGCAGCACTGTTTGTTTCCCCATAAATCATAAAAGAATACATGTTAAGGTGTGAAAGCTTGTTATTTATTTCAAATTGCTAAAAGATATTAAGTAAAAAATAAATTCCGAAACAAATTTGTCTTGGAGACATACCCGCGCACCATGAATATAGATGCAAGATATTACACAACAGGGTTCTCCCAGCCGCAATATTGTTACAAAACACAAATGCGATAATGTAATAAAGTACAATATTTGGTGCGTGTAAGATTTTATTTACAATTCTATCGAAAATCTAGTTGACTTACCAATACCCTCGAGCAACAAACAGATTTTAATGAGAGAAAAAATATGCCAGGATCATAGCTAAGGAGGGGAGTGGGGGTAAATGTGAACTCCCTAAATAGGCAGAGGGTTATGACAATATGCTCACAGCAAAGCCCTAGCTTGATGGGGGTCCGGGAAGGAAAGAAGCCCCTAGAAACTGGTGGGATCTTATTATCTTGACAAAGAGTTTAGCACCCTCCGGGGGACACGGATTCCATTTTCAGAGAATTTGCATGCAATGCTATGTTATAGGAAAACATTATAGTGTATAGCAGTAATTACAAACGTTTTTGTGTAATTTCCTTGATATTTTTTTTTAGAACGCTGACACCCAGAAGAGAATGGATAAAAGTCGTTCTTTCCTCTAAACGAAATTTGTAATGACTTCATCCAGGTCAATTGCAAATTTCAAATTTATTCGTCTATTTTTTGAATTCCTATATTCAATCCTTATTTTATTTCTTTCAAGTAGATGTGGACGATTAGCAGTAGAAGCATACGGCTAAATACGCCCCTGTAACAGACGAGGAGCTTACAGGAAATATGATGTGTGATATAATGCTTACTCCTTCTAGGCACCTGATCCCACCTCTAGTATAGCCAGGGGTCCGTGTTTGCCCAACTCTCTATTTTGTATTCCTTATAGGAGTTATAAGACTGATCACTGTTCGTTATCTTCACCTTTCATGTAGTACTTGTTGTAGCCAAAAGTTAGTCCTGGCGAGAATGTCTTAGATCTTTTTGTAAAATATTATACAGGAAACACTAGTTTGGCAGAGATTCCAAAGGGTGTTGCCACTACCATAGCTTTTAAATAAAGAATAGAATAAATTTGATTTTATAAAGGATATAGATCTAATACCAACCATAACTGTAAGTAGCTGATAGTATTATCATATGATTAAATTGAAATAGTGAATGAATTTAAATAAGTGATTAACATCTTTTTTATTCATGAAACAAGTGAGCAAGTTATGAGAGGAAGATTTACTAAAAAGTACATTGTTGAAAAACATAATTTCCATGATGCAATGATGGCGAACACCATTATGACGTCACAATCACACTGCGACTAAAGTCATTGTGACGTCATAAAACAAAAGATTTTCATTCCTGTCACATCGTGTACGGTTTATAGTGATTCTTCCAGACATGTTGAAATTCCTTCGAAGAGTCTTTGGAAAGAAGAAACGCAGTAATGTTGAAAGTCAGGCAGTCGTGATAGACTACGACAAGATTTCTCATTCTGCTCAGGAAATGAGAAGGAATAATAACGATATACACTGCGTGTATCAGTCTGTGCAGGAGAATGTTACGGATGTCGGGGAACAACTACGACATTCCGAGGATTTGATGGATAATTTAGCAAAGAGTTTCACAGACATGGAAAACATGGCAGAGCGAGCCTGTCAAATTCTTTGCGAGGAGAAAGAAAAATTACAAAAGAAAAAGGATACTTTGGCGAAGTTGAAAGAAGATGTCGGTAAGTTGACGGGAAAATGGCGAATCGTAGCTCTAATCATGTGCAGTATTTTGCATATTCTTCTAATTATGTCCAAACCAAAGCAATTGTAATTTTTTATCGAAAATAAAAAAAAATAAAAAAAATCATACGGGAATATATGTATCTACCCCCAGAAAAAATAAAGCGGAGAAATAATCTTTTCCGATTTTTATCAGATTCTTTTAGGAATAATTTAATCGTATTTTGCGATAAGATTTTGTTTCCAAAGATGAATACATGTTCTCATCAGGTGAGAGTCACCCAGGGCTTTTGTAAAAATGTCTGAGGATGTTTTCTGTAAGATGAAACTGAATAATTTATATCTATATGGACTCTTCCGTATAACAGAATACATTCTACTATGAATATCTTTTTCCCCAGAGGATTCTAAATACCGCCTGACAATTTTGAGAGGGTCGGCAGTGGAACAGCACGCCGAGGCAGCCGAGAGTGGGAATGCTGAGAGTTTGGGGTCCTTCGTGCCCGAGGAGCGAGGTGGGTGATCGGGAAAGTTGCACGATGTTCAGACCCGTAGAAAGCAAGTTAGTGAAGGGGGGGGGGGGGTCATCTTCCTTTTTCTATGGGCCTTTTTATCATTTAAAAAAATGCCCATAGTGTTGTACAAAATTAATTTTATAGAATACAAGATTATTTATTGTTGATCATATACAACAGTACAGCATAAGCTCGGAGGAGCCTGTATTTCAACAGAAAATAAGTAAAGCGATTACAAGAAATACCTATTTTATTGACATACAAGCAAAAGAAAGACTCCACGCACAAAAGCAAAATTTACCATAAAAAGGGTAAAAACATGCCACACACAAATACGTATATCTTTAAAGCATGAGGAGAAATCAACACAAAAATAAGTACAACTTAAAAGAATGAGGAAATATCAACACAAAAATAAGTATAACTTAAAAGCATCCGGAGAAATCAACACATAAATAAGTGTAACTTAAAAGCGTCAGAAGAAATCAACACATGTAAAGTATTAAGACAAACTAATCTCTAGGGGATAATGACAGACATTATTTAAGTAAAAAAAAAAATAAGGAGCAAAACAGTGGTCAAGACAATCCCTTTCCAGCAACATGCCATTAAGAAAACTAAGATGAACTGGATGCTGTAATAAGACAGTAATACCCACACGCAGGTGTTTACAAGTATCTACAAATACACACTTGTGTAACTAGCGAAAAATTACATTTCTTTATTATGTCATTTATTTGAAATGTGAAAAAAGAAAAGAATTACACAATTTACTTGAATATGATTATGATACCTTGGGGTTACATTACCACATTGCCAGAACTTACATTTTTCATCTCACGGACCCGGAAGGCGTTGTACCATTAGGAGTCCTAGCATGATGATGACTTATCTTCGTGAGTAAAATCGTAAAACAGTATACAAACAAAAACAATTTCTTCTCAGAAACTACAGAACAGTCTTTAAGGGTAAATGAACAAAAATCAATAATTTTATGGTTCTTGCTCCGTTTAATACAAGGTGGGATTAGAGCATTAAGAATGCTCAAATGTATTTTCTAAGAATGTTCGTTACTCCTGAACATAAAGTTGACATACTGGGTGTAAAATAACATGCAATATAAGGGCAACCAAAATCGCCAAAATGTATGCCCCCCCCCCCCCCCCCTCCCGGTCAGTGATACAGACTTTAATGTTAGATTAAATACTATATGTAGTAGCTCATGAAGTGAAACTGCATAGTTCATGACCAAAGGTACAGTAGTTTGGGCCCTTTGATAAATTCAAAAAGGTATACAATGTATATACTGGATGCTTAGTCAGACCCGAAAGAAAGATTAATGTAATTTTAAAACAAAGAAAATCAAATACGTATCCGACAATCTGATTTCTCATTACACGATATTCTTTTCGCATATCCATGCTAGGATTTTGACATCTTCTGGAGATCTGTGATGAACTGTAGCTCTCTGGGATATATAGACCTCGGTCACCCGTGATCTGTGTTGAACTGTAGCTCTCTGGGATATATAGATCCGTGATCTCTGTTGAACTGTAGCTCTCTGGGATATATAGACCCGTGATCTCTGTTGAACTGTAGCTCTCTGGGATATATAGATCCGTGATCTATACTGAACTGCAGCTCTCTGGGATATATAGACCCATGATCTCTGTTGAACTGTAGCTCTCTGGGATATATATAGACCCGTGATCTCTGTTGAACTGTAGCTCTCTGGGATATATAGATCCGTGATCTATACTGAAATGTAGCTCTCTGAGATATATAGACCAGTGATATATGTTGAACTGTAGCTTTCTGGGATATATATAGACCCGTGATCTCTGTTGAACTGTAGCTCTCTGGGATATATATAGACCCGTGATCTCTGTTGAACTGTAGCTCTCTGGGTTATATAGATCCGTGATCTCTGTTGAACTGTAGCTCTCTGGGATATATAGACTCGTGATCTCTGTTGAACTGTAGCTCTCTGGGATATACAGATCCGTGATCTCTGTTGAACTGTAGCTCTCTGGGGTATATAGACTCGTGATCTATGTTGAACTGTAGCTCTCTGGGATATATAGATCCGTGATCTCTGTTGAACTGTAGCTCTCTGGGATATATAGACTCGTGATCTATGTTGAGCTGTAGCTCTCTGGGATACATAGATCCGTGATCTATGTTGAACTGTAGCTCTCTGGGATATACAGATCCGTGATCTCTGTTGAACTGTAGCTCTCTGGGATAAATAGATCCGTGATCTAAACCAATATTTTCGCAGAAAGCCACAGTTCTCCATCCAGAGTAGGAATATAGTGCTTCTAATGAATTCTCTGTAAACTATATACATAGATAGTATAGGAATTATGCATCAGTTCAAACAATCACCCGCGACAAAGGGCACTAGTCCGCGTACCCCCCCACCCCCACCCCCACCCCCACCCCCCATAATTAATTTGGCGATCTATAATTTTAAATGCCTGATTTCTCTCTCTTTATTATACATTTTTCTCCATAGGTTGTAGTCATTTTACACTTTTACAGTGTATTAAAAAGTCAACTGTTATAATAATTTACTATCTCAGTGCATGCTTGTAATACACTAATCGAATTTTCTCGAAATAGTAGAATACTCAACTGAATAAATAGAAACACGTGATTATAAATCCATTTCATTTCCAGAACAACTAGAACATCAGCTTTCTGTGGCCAAAATGGATGTCGATAAGTACACACAGCAGAACTTAGAAGATGAGGTGGTGATTGAAAGTGTACAGGTATTCTTACTATAGGTGATACAGAGTGTACAGGTATTCTTACTATAGGTGATACAGAGTGTACAGGTATTCTTACTATAGGTGATACAGAGTGTACAGGTATTCTTACTGTAGGTGGTACAGAGTGTACAGGTATTCTTACTATAGGTGATACAGAGTGTACAGGTATTCTTACTATAGGTGATATTGTACAGGTATTCTTACTATAGGTGATATTGTACAGGTATTCTTACTATAGGTGATATTGTACAGGTATTCTTACTATAGGTGATACAGAGTGTACAGGTATTCTTACTATAGGTGATACAGAGTGTACAGGTATTCTTATTATAGGTGATATAGAGTGTACAGGTATTCTTACTATAGGTGATACAGAGTGTACAGGTATTCTTACTATAGGTGATACAGAGTGTACAGGTATTCTTACTATAGGTGATACAGAGTGTACAGGTATTCTTACTATAGGTGGAATAATCAGAAAGTAACCTCTAGATGTGTGTTTGTGTGTGTGTGTGTGTGTGTGTGTGAGAGAGAGAGAGAGAGAGAGAGAGAGAGAGAGAGAGAGAGAGAGAGAGATTGAGAGAGAGAGAGAGAGATTAAAATTTTCTCATACCTTTATTTTTGTTCTCCAATCATGCTAATCTGGATGACACAATCTCATGATACAGATTTAGTTTCTTGTACAAATTACATTTAATTAATTTATTTATTTATCTTTTATTTATTTTTTCATTTATTTATATATATATTTATTTATTTTTTTAAATACCACAGCATCATCTCATGCTGTGAAGTTCTGCACACCATATCATGACCATTAAAATCAGAATTAGATATATTGCATGTATAGATAATGATTTTATGGAGAGTGTTCTATATTTAGCTCATCAGAGAAAGATTACAAAAGGACCACAACCTCCATGTTCGTCAGCTCCAGAACGAGTGTGTCAATCTGGAGAAAAAGAACCCTCTGGTGAAGTTCCGGGAACAGCACTTCAACTGTAAGTTAGTTCTCGACCAAAGTCTCGATCGCAGTTCTTTCACACAAAGCTAAGGGCTGAGATCAAAAGAGCGTTGTCGGATTAAAATCTTAATTTAAATAGTTAGAAGGGGGGGGGGGGGGGGGTGTAAAATCTCCCGTAAGTTTCCGTTCTTCGCTTACACTTTAGTGTTAAGAGAAAACAGACCAGCGACTGCTAAAAACCACATAGAAATATTACATTTTAATTAATAGTTTTAATGTACACTTTCATTTGTGAATAAACAGTAGAAAATGTATGTTTTTACTTGTTAATCGATTAGTTTCAACATTCATCATAATCATTTAGTTTTAAAGGAGGTGGGTGGGTGGGTCTTGGTGAAAACTATATGAATTTAATTTTTTGTCAGACATTGAACTTAAATTTTGATCTTGTCCCTAAAGTTAATAGAACGTTAATTTTTTCGCATCGATATTAGTCATGTAGTGCATCGTGCACAGATCCGTTGATTAGAAGAATTCGTATTTTTCAAAAAAGTAAATTAAAAAAAAAAAAAGAAGAGCAAATGAAACACCGAGCAAAGTTTGAAAGTACTGAATGGTAATATGCAATAAGGCTTTCAGAAATCCCATCTCCCTTGAGCGATGGAGGGAGGGGGGGGGGGTTAAACGTTTAAAGTTTTGTCGGGAAAAATCATGGATATTTTGTATTTATACATACATGTATAGTACTTACACCATAGAAGGATAGATAATACCTGTGTATTAACTTAGTAAAATAATTATCAGTTTTAATTTTGATCGGTTTTTAAAAACATGTGATAACAATTGATTTATTGGGAAAATAATGCAATACAGTTGTTGTAAAAGTTGGAATTGCTTATATTTATATATTTGCTTTTCGCTTTCTCGAAAGGCAAATATGCAATACGGTGGAATCATCATTGTTCGTTGGGGATTGATGTTCGTGGATTTCGTGGGTCACTCTTACCAATGAATTTACGTGTCCTCCAACATTTTTTAAACAAGTAGAGTTATCTCTCCTAGTGACATCGTATCGCTTAACCACGAAATTACGTCCTGACGAACCAGCAAAATTTTGCTACCCACGAACATTGGCCCCCACGAATTAAAATGATTCTACTCTATGTGAAGACAATATCTAATACATGTACAAAATAATACATATCATTTCCTATAATTTACACTCTGCATTAACTTGAGCCCTCAAGCAAGAATAGGTCAAGGGTTAATTGATATTGAGTGCGATATGGAGAAAAGTGATTATCGTGTCTGTTACATAATTAGTAAAAATATATAATGAGAATTAAAAAGTAGACAAAGAGATTCTTACAATATTCTGTCTGAGAAATTATTTCGTTTGAGCCTTCAATGAAAATACATAACTTGAGAAGTTCAAGTACATGTATATGCATGTATAGATTTTCTGTAAGTGGAGGAATTTAAATTCTGCAATGGTAATACGGATTTCTACTTTATTACTCTAGGAAAGCGTTGCATGCATAATATATTTACGAAGGCAAAATAGAATCATATTTAACAAAAGAAACTACATGTACATGTATTTCTGAAGGTGTTTTGCAAGAATAAGGAATCGGTGTAATGTCACTTATGAACTCGCATTCTGAGAGTATTACATAAGCAATGCCTGTCCCCTACCGGCGCCCCATTGATAGAACAAAATTTTTGACACCTGTCCATCAAACGTTACGGAATTCGAACTTTGATCTGAAGTTTGCCATTCTGGAATAACTTTGCAAGTTTAAAGTGAATCCTCGCAAGCATAACGGAAAAAAGTCTGGAAAACCAATATGGGACAGTCAGACAGAGGGACGGACGGACAGTCAGACAGAGGGGCGGACGGACAGTCAGACAGAGGGGCGGATGGACAAATGGAGAAGAAAACTATAGTTCCCTTCGGTTTTACAAACCGGTAGGAGACCATAATGCACATTTCTAGTAACACGAAACAACGATGTTATGACAGAAAACAGCGACTTGCCAACAAACAATATGACATAACACGAAACAATGACGTAATAGTGTCGAACATCGACGTAATAACGTAACAATGACAGGTTAACACAAAGCAAAATGACGTAACATTTGACGTCAAGGATGTTTAAACTAACAAGAAACGTTGTTTGTTTTAGTTGTTTGTTTTACATCCCATCGAGAATTTTTCACTCATATTGAGACGTCACCAGTTGTAAGTGAAGTACCATAAATTCAGACCTATGGTAAGCGCTTACGCCGTAGCAGTGGGGGTTCTTTAACGTGTAAACGCCTGTTGCGACACGGAGTATGGCGAAGGAGCAATCACGTTTTTTCTATGCCTACACATTTTGGAGAAAAACCGAATGCATTGTTATAATGTTCATGAAACCCTTTCCTAAAATTGTAATCCCCCCAGGTCAGGGATTTAGTCTCTAGGATGGGGTCAGTATTATTATTGTAAAATATATCAAATCTTAGAAAAACTCTTCTCTTAGGCATGTGTGAGAAAAACTAAATGTATGGTTTTGCCCCTTGGTTAGGGATTTGGGCCCTAGGGTGGGACCAATATGGCTCTCTAAAATATTCTCTACGTACTCTCAGACATTTGTGAGAAAAACTATAATATTATGTATATGGGCCATCCAGCTGGATACTTAGAATGTGAAATTCATGACTTCTAAACCCTAGGATGGGACCAATATGGCCATATGTAGTGAGCCGTCTTAAATCTTATAAAATCCTCTCTTCTCCCACATGTTATGTAGGAGAAAAACTAAATGCACAGTTATGATATCCATAAGGCCCTCTTCCTATGCTGTGAAAAACATGTCACCTTGGTTAAAGGTTTAGACCCAAGTGTGGGGCCAATAATTGTTATACTGTAATACCACGGGTATACATTAATTTTCATTTTTTAAAATCAATTATTATAGCCATTAATATAGTCATTAATTTAGTCGATGTCATACTTATGCCTCGTTCACACGGATGCGCATTAAATTTTGCTTCGCATCAAATTTGATGCGAAGTAAAATAATGCGCATTAAATTAATTCGAATTAAATAGCGTTCACACGGCGGTAATATTTAATGCGAAGTAAACTAATGCACATTAAATTCGTATGCATCTCCATTAATGGGTGCGTGAAATAAAGTAAAGAATAGACTATGTTATTGAAAATTATTTTTATAGATATTTTAATGAATATTGTGTAGATGCAGAATTCTTTGTTCAAAACGCTATATAGGCCTACATGTAGTATACTACATGTTTACAATTTACATGCATAACTGATCTACACATAAGGAGTTTTGTCGTGTTTATCTATATGTTCCCAAGAAATTACTTGTTATTTCCTCTGACAACCAGCATTCAATCTAGACAATATATTGTTTCTTCATGGGCCCAGTTTTAAAACTTCGGAACATCTTTTTCACCATTCCGCTGACTACTGTTATGACGTAATTTTTAATTACTAATACGTATTATAAGTCTACTATGACGTCATATAGTATAAAATAATTACAATGAGCGGCATATTTGTTTTTAAAAATGTAAAAAAGAAAATCATATCACTATTTTAAAACATTTTTGTCGTATTCAAAAACAATTCCTTCCACATGTATTACTCAGTATGCCTATGCAGAGCACATGTTTACGTCTGACATTATCTAATGACATGTTGTTTGTACATGTTTTAGTGATTATTATCATTTTGCTTAGTTTTTCGTACAAAACTGACATTAATATATATAGCTGACCATGGGTATGATGCATGTGACCCAAATTTGCCTTCACGCATGCGTGTACATTTAATGCGAATTAGCTTCGCTTAGCGTTCACACGGAGCTAATGCGAAGTAAATTTAATTCGCATTAAATCGCGACGTCAATTTTAATTCGAAGTAAACTAATGCGCATTAAAATCTCCGTGTGAACGCGGTTCAGATTTAATTCGCATTAACTTACGTTTAATGCGAATTAAATTCTTCGTGTGAACGAGGCATAATTTGTGATATGAACTAACTCACTAACTTCTTTTATGCCTCGTTCACACGAAGAATTTAATTCGCATTAAACGTAAGTTAATGCGAATTAAATCTGAACCGCGTTCACATGGAGATTTTAATGCGCATTAGTTTACTTCGAATTAAAATTGACGTCGCGATTTAATGCGAATTAAATTTACTTCGCATTAGCTCCGTGTGAACGATAAGCGAAGCTAATTCGATTTAAATGTAGACGCATGCGTAATGGCCAATTTGGGTCACATGCATTATACCCATGGTCAGCTATATATATTAATGTTAGTTTTGTACGAAAAACTAAGCAAAATGATAATAATCACTAAAAACATGTACAAAGAGCATGTCATTAGATAATATCAGACGTAAATATGTGCTCTGCATAGGCATATTGAGTAATACATGTGGAAGGAATTGTTTTAAATACGACAAAAATGTTTTAAAATAGTGATAATATGATTTTCTTTTTTACATTTTTTAAAACTAATATGCCGCTCATTGTTAATTTTTATACCATATGACGTCATAGTAGACTTATAATACGTATTTTAATTAAAAATTCCGTCACAACAGTAGTCAGCGGAATGGTGAAAAAGACGTTCTGAAGTTTTAAAATTGGGCCCATGAAGAAACAATATATTGTCTAGATTGAATGCTGGTTGTCAGAGGAAATAACAAGTAATTTCTTGGGAATATATAAATAAACACGACAAAAAACTCCTTATGTGTAGATCAATTATGTATGTAAATTGTAAACATGTAGTATACTACATGTAGGCCTATATATAGCGTTTTGAACAAAGAATTCTGTATCTACAAAATATTCATTAAAATATCTATAAAAATAATTTTCAATAACATAGTATATTCTATTATTTCCCGCACCCTTTAATAGAGATGCATACGAATTTAATGTGCATCCGTGTGAACAAGGCATTACTTTATTATTTTATTACGATATACATCTTTAGTTTACATACATAGGGAGCCCTGTCATGCTATAAGCTGGATCTAGCAACAGAAACATGGTACAGGGTATGAGGTGTAGCACCTGATGACGACCTCAAAATTCTTGCCTAATGACGATCTCAAAATTGTTGTATGGCATAATTTATGATTTTAATAACTAGTAGCACTCTATTATCAAAATTTTCTTTGGCGACCCTACCCTAATTCTTTTCTGTATATATTTTAGTTATTTCACATGTATATAATACATACCTACATACCTACATCCCTATTACTATTACCTTTTACTAATATTACTAATTATTACCTCCTATTAAAATCCAAAATTTTCTTTATCAATTTTATTACTCATTTATAAGTTACTTCTTTATTTCATTATGATTTATGACCTAATTATAATCACATGTATGTGTCAGGCCATCGAAAGACAGTACCACAGTCATTAGACGTGTTGGTACACGATGGTCCTTATTTATTTATTTTTATTTATTTTTAAACCATGGGACAACCCATACGTCTCATACGGAGCATATATATGTTACTACAACACACTTCAACTTCACTATGTTGGTGCATTTGGGAGGTGTTGGAGGGTGAGGCTGGATCGCAATGAGATGGATAGTATTATGATAGATAATACAGTCACCAATCGGTTGACGATATATAGTTAACCAATCCTACCAATATCAAACAAACATGTGTGGGGCCAGTATGGCCATATACAGTTACAATGCAGTAAATCTTGGGGGTGGGATACTTTTTTTTTTAACTTCCACAAAAGCGGAAAATAAGCTACATGTAAATGCATGATTATGATGTCTAAGAAGCCTTAATATACATGTACTTACGTTGTGAAAATGCATTGCTCTTTGCCGGTCAAGGTTTCAGACGGCAATAAAGTCAAAAATGTATTTTAAAAAAACTTTGAAAATCTTTCCCTCTACTTCCGCAGCAAAATCTCCTTTAATCTTATGTATATTATGAAAATTATTTTTATGCATAATAGTTTTGACACAATCCATGGCCATACATGTATAATGGTGAGGTTAGTTGAGACTCCCAGTCGTGAATATGCGTTCTATTTTAGAAAAATGTACATTGTAAGTTTGAAGCAATAAACTGTAAGCATCCGGTGTACATTAACTATGAATTGGAAATTTCATTAACAAATAATGCGGTATACAGTATAGAGATCGAAATCCATTCAAACTGACAGAAACATCAATGTCTACGATTAACGTTTTGGACAGTCCTCGTATACTATTGTGTGATGACGCCTCCGATTCGTATTTCTGCGTTGTACTAAGGCTTTGTTTTAATTGCTTTATTCCAACACCTCTGCAGTGCCCGACGACTTGTTCTGCATATGTAGGGGGGGGGGGGGGTAATAAGAATTTTTTAAAACAATACATTTTTAATTACAGCAAATGAAGGGAAAACAGAACTGTTGACTTTCTTTAGAGTGCCCAAAGAGGAACAGGAAGCCACCAAGAAGAGATTCGCCTCACTGAAAAAAAGGGTAACTACATGTACATTGTGTCTCCTTTGTATGTATAAGTAACTAATTTGATGGCGTATTGAGATATCAAAATCACTCCTCTTCATAAGTATATCTCTGAATTATATTTGCATGCGATTTTCAAAATGAAGTGCTTTCCATCAACACTGATAATTCGCACTTTGATAAATTCATTTTGTTTTCGATGATTTAGAAAGAGGCATTGCTTGAAAAAGTCCAAGGACAGAGACAGAGAAAACGCGCCTTGGCGGAATATAATGCATATTTGGTCAAGTCCATTAAAAGGAAAAAGGATAGGGCCATGCTAGACTGAAGTTAGCAGCCACTCAGCAACGAACGATATCGGATTATTGTACAATTATTCAAGAGTTTGCTAATTTGAATGATAAATTCCAATAATGATGAATATTAATGATGAATAACCGTACATTACTATACGTATTCCATCTTCTGTAAATCATGTTAATTTCTCTATTCATTGTCTTGCCTACCCTTTTATTAAAATATCACAAAGGTTATTACAAATATTATTTTAGATCTCATAGTAATTCGGTTTAAGATTTTATATCATATAGCTCCAGAGCAAATTATATTCATTCTACATGTAATCCCCGATTACTAATTTATTTGTTGCATTAAAAAAAAAAACAAATTTAAAAAAAGAGAAAAAAACAGAGAGAAAAAAATGCATTTTTACTTAGATGTGCTTAGTTTTCTTTACAGATCTTTTTTTACGAATGGAGGCCTTATTATGTACTATAGTGCGGGCACATCTACCTCATCCTGGGCCATGATGCTGTAAAGAATCGCGTTTTGAATTTGTACATTTTCTGTTAATAAATTAATTAATCTTGTCACTGCCTACAAGTTTTGTGTTGGCTTTATTCATAATAAAAAAATATGGAACAGGAAATGTTTTATTTACAACTGAGCCAATCGAAATAGAGCCTTACACAATAAGAATTTAGCGATGAACGACTCAGATTAATTGTACTGAACCACGGATAAAGTCGTGCTGAACAACTCAGATTAACTGTACTGAACCACGGATAAAGTCGTGCTGAACAACTCAGATTAATTGTACTGAACCACGGATAAAGTCGTGCCGAACAACTCAGATTAAGTGTACTGAACCACGGATAAAGTCGTGCTGAACAACTCAGATTAATTGTACTGAACCACGGATAAAGTCGTGCTGAAAAAAGAATGGAAATCTAATTAAATTCACGAACTGTATTATAGAAGTAGTAGTACATATGTGGCCAACGAATTTTAAGGCATACATGAACGTACACGTTTAGGCGATATTCTATGTCCTGGAGATCATTGATCGAGGGAGGTATTATACTGTTGCTGATTTTTCTCTGTAACTATACAAACTAGAGGCACTTACTATTATTGTACTACAGGATCACGGTATGTAACTAAAATGTCAAGGTCACTTGTCAAGGTACAATGTCATATTTGAATACGTGGGCACACTCAATGACATAACAGTGTAACGAAAATGATTGCATAGGAAACATCTAGAGGGGTAAAGATAATTAGGAAGTATTTCGTCATGGTTGTGAATGGCAACAATGACGTAATGGCTAAACGAGTAATCACGTGACATCGCCAAAGTATATAAATACCGATGCTGAACGCTGAAGGTTCAGACTGAGTTAGTATATCGTATCGTGCGGACAGATGAGGATATTCTAGGTAAGGTAATTGGCTGTCCATAAGTCAATATTGCTCGGCGATTTGCAGAATAGTTAATTGACTTGAAACGGTAGAAGCAACTTGTCTTCATGAGCGTTGCTGTGCATAGAAGTGATGAGTCGCTTTGACAGAGAAAAGCGACGCACAAAGCTGAGGTTACTTCGGGCGCTTTGTGAGATCGCTTCAGAGGGACCGGTGGCTTCAGTGATAATCTAGTTATTATCAGTTGTAATTGCCCTGATGATAATTTTGATGCTCATTTTGATAGTTTATAAGGTACTAGATAAGTGCCAAGAACATATGTATATATTGGAAAATTAAGTATCTACGATAATCAAATACCCCAGCAAGCTCTCCGGGGGAATCCAAGACCCGATATGAATAAGTGTCAAGTAGACATGTTACAATAGTATCTCACCTTGTTGAGCATATCCTTGGGATTTTCAATAACAGCTATTTCAGACCAAGATATTGGCTTTAAGTTTGTTGATTATTTGATCAAAGGACTACATTTAATTCATTAAATGTATTAAATGTAAATTTATTGGTATGACTGTGATTGAATTACTCATGTATGTATACATTTTTTCTTACAAACAAAGATACATTCAATTTTAGACACATTTAATATCCCAGTCAATGGGTAGGGTGAATGAGTTACCGTACCTATACTGGATTCCTAAACTACATAAAAACCCTTACAAACAAAGGTACATTGCTGGATCCAGTAAGTGCTCTTCCAAGCCACTATGTTTGCTCCTCACGAAAATATTAACAGCTGTGAAAGAGAAACTTCAAACGTACTGTGCGACAACATATGCCAGAAGTGGTGTAAATCAAATGTGGATTCTAAAGAAATTTTAGTAAACTTGAAATCGCAAAACTTTTCTCAAATCAACACCATCAAAACGTATGACTTTTCAATACTTTACACGACCATTCCTCGCGATAAATTAAAGACTAGACTTTTTGACATCATAGACAGTTGCTTCTTTAACAAAAATGGAAAACGCAAATATTCAGCTTCTCCATCGTCAACTTCCCACATTTATGTAGCAATGTTCCATTGTCACCTGCATATGGTGTTTATATATCTCAACTGATTCGATATGCAAGAGCTTGTTCTGGGTATAGATCAGGTCTTCCAACAGTCTGTTGGAATTCCCATGGGCACGAATTGTGTTTCTTTGTTAGCTGACCTGTTTTTGTATTCCTTTGAAGCAGAATTTATTCAAAAACTTCTACGAGAGAAGAAAAAATCTCTTACTGTGACCTTCAATTCGACATTTAGATATATCGATGACATGTTATTTATTAACAATAATAACTTTCATTCTTATGTCGATTCGATATATCCCTGTGAACTCATAATAAAAGACATTACAGAGTTGGCCACTTCTGCTTCATACTTACATATTTTATTGAAGGTAGATATCAACGGCAAACTAACAATTAAACTTTAAGACGAACGGGATGATTTCAGCTTCTCCATCGTCAACTTCCCATATTTATGTAGCAATATTCCATTATCACCTGCATATGGTGTTTATATCTCTCAACTGATTCGATACGCAAGAGCTTGTTCTGCATATGGTCAGTTTTTAAATTGAAGCAGGCTACTGACAAACAAGTTGTTGGTGCAGGGGTTCCTATCGTCTCGTTTAATGTCAGCATTTCGCAAATTCTATGGTCGTTATAACGATCTAGTTTGTCAATACAACCTATCATTGGGTAAAATGCTGTCTGACTTGTATCATACCAATTGTTAGACCGTTCTTGGCACACTGAATATGAATGACTACGAATAACTCCGTTCACCTGACCAAGAAATAGGGCTCACGGCGGATGTGACCGGTCGACAGGGATACTTCCTCCTCATATGCACCTGATCCCACCTCTGGCATATCCAGAGGTACGTGTTTGCCCAGCTCTCTATTCTGTATTGCTTATAGGAGTTATGAGATTGATCACTGTTGGTTATCTTCACCTTTCTGTCACATGCAATTACATATATATGATGTTTATATATATTTTTACTAATTGTACATATAATATCCCCTGTAATATAATAAAATGTATGAGAATAAAAGACCTGTTGGTTCCATTGCTACCATGAAACATTAAATATTTAGAATGATTCAAATATCTTAATAAATTCAGTGATATATGAATTGAGGTTTGTATATGATCGCTTCATTGGTGTTCAATGTGAGCTTTGGTTTAACCTTTAGGTTTGCTCTTTATATCAAAACAGAATTTAAGACAAATAAGGAATTTAAAATAGAATTCCAAAATTGGTTAATATGGTACACTGTAGTAAAATAATCATGAGTTTATTTATATGAGATAGCTAAATTTGACATGGATAACCAGTGATTGATTCTTAATTGTCAACATTAACACCAAACAGTTCAGAAATGACATATCATTAGGGGGTGATAAAATTCCTTAAAAAGTGGGGGGATTAGATTTCACCTTTTTCTTGAGGAGAGAAATCCTATGATAAAATTTAAAAAAGAAGTGGCTATATATGTGCCCCACCTGATTTTTATTTTTCTATAACATATTCAAGTGTGTGTTTATCACTTGTATGGCAAGATTCATTCGTGGCAACAGCTGGTATGATGTCTTGATTCGGACAATAAGAACAGTTTTCTTTGGAGCGCCAAATTAACAAACTATGTTAAAACAAAAATATCCTAAAATGCTTTTTAAAAAAAATATTACATTTGATATAATTTTTCTTTTTCTTCGTACATGTACGTGGTGAAGTAAATGTATATTCAATCAATAGTGTGTTTAAAGTAGTATTTTTTAAATAACAACCTTGGTATTACATCATATATCTGATTGTTAATTATTATAGTATGATATTTATGAACTCAGCCAGAGTACATTGTCAATTTTTTCTACTTTCTTTACTTCTAGCCTTCGTTTAGTATGAATGTCTGTCCGTGTGAATGTGTAAGCGAAAGAGTTAGAATTCTTAAAACCCTGTACCCCCTGGTCAGGTTGAGTTGTAAGTGTTTTGTAAAAGCCTGGCTATATACCCGAATAAATGTTGTTAAAACTGAAAAAAAAAATTAACAAACTCAATTATTTAAAGATAATTTTAATTATTTGAAGATATTTTTAATTATTTGAAGATATTATTAATTCAATTCATTTCATTTCATTGCACATGACAATTCAATCAAAGATCTTTTCAAATAATTAATGATATCTTCAATTCCGCACCATATATTCATTATATTCAGAGAATTATTACATGTATTAGTTTAATTAGATGATATCATTAATTCAATACAAGAGAGCAATAATTCAATTATTGCGCACATTAATTGGTGTTAGCATTAATGAATTATTGCTCTCTACAATTGAATTGATGCATGCAATAATTGAATTGTTGCTCTCTTCACATAAATTATAATTGAATGATATCAACAATAGAATTAATGCATGCTACAACTGTGAGCTGTGTGACTCGATGTTCCGCTCGTCAAAAGAAGTCATACTTCTCAACTTGAAAGGCTGTTTATAGTTGTTGTAGGGATACTAGGCAAACAGTCGGGTAAGGATTTCCCTCTGTAGACTTTCGTTTGGAGCACTGTCTATGACCTTTCGAAGGGTTGTAATCTTTTCGTTTCACCAAGTTCAGCCACGCTTTTCTGATTTTTGACTGTGTCAGAAAGGAGTAGAATGTAATGTTTTTCATATAACAGTACTTTCTCATCTTCCTTGAGTCCTCATTACAGCCTTCTGCTGAGCAGTTGTATCTCGCTTTTAATCCCTTCTTTTTCTGGCAGACACTATTTTACTGGAAGTATCGACGGCTAATCAAATCCAATCTCTCACCAGAGGGCGTTACGCTACGCTCCACAACAAAAGTGAAGCTTGCGTAGCGCGCCCTCTGGTGAGAGAATGAATCAAATCATGAAATCACGTGATTACGGTATATAAAATAGAGAATAAACACGCGTTCCGGCAGTAACTCGAAAATGTGATACTGGATTTTTATCATCAAAATCACTAACATAATTATCATGTATTTACGAGAGCAAGACTTCCCTGATACAAATCAGCTTTCCACACAAGGGGTCAAGATATATCTTTTTGAAATAAGAGATTTTATCTTGTATTTAACAAGATAATATATTTATGGGGGGAAATTTCCTTGATATTAATCAGTTTTGTGAATACATGTATGACATGATAAAACTGGTCCCCAAACGTAAATGAATAATGTTGATGGGGAGATCTGCTGCCGCTTTTCCTCAAGACAAAGAATACAAAACCCGTTGCGTATTGCACGTTTAATGGAGCATTCCAATTACTAACCCACAGAGATTCTCACTTAACATGCTGCATGTATACATGTATGTATGTATGTATGTATACATGTATGTATGTATGTATACATGTGTGTATGTATGCTGCAGATATTCTCAATGAATTGGCTGTGTATATTGCTGAGATTCGCGCTTAACAACCTGTTTATGTTACAGATATTTCACTGAACTCAACTTTATGCCAATGGTTTGACGTCAACTTCTTCATCGTCAATTTTCAATATTTAAGTAACAATATTCCATGATCTTAAGTAATTCAATACGCAAGAGATTGTTCTGTGTAAAAGTTTTTAAACCGAGACAGGTTACTGCCAAATGAGAGCAACTGTCCCGTTAAACGTACAGTGTATATCACACCAAGCTCCAAGCCGCTCTTGAACAATAGATTACTCCCTTTACCTGATCAAAATATAGGGATTGTGGTGGGTGAAACAGTTCGACAATGGATGCTATATCCTCCTGAGCACTTGATCCCACCTCTAGGGTTATGTATTTGCCCAGCTCTCTATTTTGTATTCGTTATAGGAGTTATGAGATTGATCACTGTTCGCTATATTTACCTTTTCATTCACTTCTTGACCGCAGACATTCTGTACCCTGTGATCAGAAATTGAAGCCTTTCTTTTTTATGCTTATCAAAGGTACCCTTGTGTTCGGGAAACCTGTGATGCAGTAGAATATATTTTTAAAAAATTTAGATGAAGCATGAATTAAAATTATTAATATATTTTAAAAAATTGGATTTCTTATAGCATCAGTCAATTATTTTGCGTCATGAGATATTGGTAAACTATTTCAGATTTTCTGTGGTAAATGTGAACACTACTGAAAGTGACTATTGTTCCTTCCTATTAGTTTTATCAAATTCAAAACTGCCGCCCTCTTACAAATGAGTGAACACTAAATAACAAAATATTATAGATAAAACCACTTTTATACAAATAATTGAACCTACATATATATGTAACCTTCTAATGGAAATGTATTGGAAGACAATGACAGAATGGTCCTGACAAGGAATTGAAATGAGAACCTGATAAGTGTACCTTTTCCTCTTTTGATATTGAGGGAAATCAGGGACAATGAAATACACATTACACTAGGCGTATACCCAAATATTTTTGTACGAAGGGACCGACCTTTATGGCATTCACTGAAGGAGAGGCAGGAGCTAGGTATATTACTCTTTGTTGTGAGAAATTTTGCGGGGCTGTGACATACTAATTAAGAGAAATAGCACCTGTCTATGACGATAATCTCAACCTGCGACATATTTAATTAGAGAGGATAATCTCACTTTGTAACATACTTATCAAGATTGATAGCATCAGACTGTGACATTTTAAATAGTTATTCCAACAATAAAATATTTTGATCTGAAGAATGTAAAGCGAAGTCTTGATAATGATAAACTTTAGATCACTGCGGTATTTTACTTGGTCACGCTATGAACGTTTGATGAAAATCAGATGATCCTGTGTTGTTTAAACATGTATCAACTGTCTTTGCATTATGTACATGTAATAGTATTTACATGTACATTTACCATTATCTTATCAATACTGAATCTCTCCTGTTTCATTCTATTTTATCATTTTTTTTTTTTTTATAAAAGCAGTGACTTTTCAATTCATTAAAAAATCTTATTCTTTACACAATCTCTAGTTTTGTAGTATTGCTGGGATATAAATCTTACATATTACAAAATTAGGATTAGATGTCTGGTTTTGTAGTGTTACTGGGATATAAATCTTATATATTACAAAATTAAGATTAAATGTCTAGTATTTTAGTATTACGGGGCTATACAAAAAAACAGTGAAAACATATGGGAAGCATAGCGCGATTGGCTTTGTCTATATAATCACCCAATATGACCCGATACAACAAAAATATGTTCCTGAAATAATGACATATTTGCGTTCAGCCGAGTACAACAGTCTTAAATAAGATGAATAGGACAGTTAAGGACGGACATTCTGTGATTCTGCTTCCACGTAATCCGATGTGTCTGGATCAAGCTCCTGCGCTTGTTCTACAGTTGCTATGACGTCGAGATAGTCTAGCCTTTGTTTCTGTCCCATATCGAGGTAAGACTCACCATTGTCTTCGGCGGGAGTTTCCATAGCAACTAAATCCACCGTTTTGGGCGATTCAAAACTGGTGATGTGTGACGTTTGGCTTGGTAAGTCCGATACCTTTACTTTGGACTGGCTCGTGTTGCAGGTTGTAGTCTGTTTGGTTTGTTGGTACTGCCCTGTAAGCACAACTGGTTTGATGGTTGCTTGTTTGGGTTCTAAGTAGTTCTCATTCCCTGACGTTGACACGTCTGTCGGCTGCTCATCATGTTTTACCTCACGTGGCAGATTCTTCATCATCGCTTCGTAAGAGTGCAATGGTGCATTCTCCTGTTGTATGTCTGTCTCCATGTACGCAGTAGGTGATTTTATCTTGGTGCTTCGAAGTATAAAGGAGTTTTGAATTAGATGCATTAGAAGTCAATAAAAGTCGCAATTCAAACCAAAAAATTACAAAACACTTTTTAATCAAGAGAAAATATCATACCGTAGTTTCCTAAGTCTGTACAGCTGGACTGTGACAGGCATAAGGACGAAGAGTAGAATGACAATAACGAATCCCAGTGCGATAGCAACAGCTGTAAAACAGTTAATAATCCGATCATATTGTAAAACAGTTAGTCATCTGATCATATTGTAAAACAGTTAATCGTCTGATCATAGTGTAAAACAGTTAATCGTTTGATCATATTGTAAAACGATTAATCATCTGATCATATTGTAAAACAGTTAATCATCTGATCATATTGTAAAACAGTTAATCGTCTGATCATAGTGTAAAACAGTTAATCGTTTGATCATATTGTAAAACGATTAATCATCTGATCATATTGTAAAACAGTTAATCATCTGATCATATTGTAAAACAGTTAATCGTCTGATCATAGTGTAAAACAGTTAATCGTCTGATCATATTGTAAAACGATTAATCATCTGATCATATTGTAAAACAGTTAATCATCTGATCATATTGTAAAACGATTAATCATCTGATCATATTGTAAAACAGTTAATCATCTGATCATATTGTAAAACAGTTAATCATCTGATCATATTGTAAAACGGTTAATCATCTGATTATATTGTAAAACGGTTAATCATCTAATTATATTGTAAAAAAAAGTACAATCATCTGATCATATTGTAAAACATTTAGTCATCTGATCGTATTCTAAAACAGTTAATCATCTGATCATATTGTAAAACAACAGGGGATGCTTACTCCTCTTAGGCACCTGATCCCACCTCTGGTGTGTCCAGGGGTCCGTGTTTGCCCAACTATCTATTTTGTATTGCTTGTAGGAGTTATGAGATTGATCACTGTTCGTTATCTTCACCTTGCATTGATAAACAGTTAAAGCACATGATCATATTGTAAAATATTTCATCATCTGATTATATCAATAAACTACGAAACCCCATTTAGGACCTATCAAACATATATTTCTAATTTGAAATAACAAATTCTGAAACTCGTTATTTCGATTTTAATTCGTTATTTCAAACATTAAAATTCGTTATAACGAACCAAATTTGTTATAACGAATTAAATTTGTTATAACGAATTTGTAAACTTCGTAATAATGGATTTCTAAATTTGAAATAAGGAATTCAATTTGAAATAACGAATTCCGAAATTCGTTATATCAAATTGCATAATTCGTTACAACAAATTTTCAAAAACTTATACTAATGAAAAGGTGAAAATAACGAGCAGTGATCAATCTCATAATTACGGAAGCCCATTTAGGACGTATTAAAATATTTTTTAATTTGAAATTACGAATTCCAGAATTTGTTGTTACAGATTTAATTTGTCATTTCAAACTTTTAAATTCGTTATAACGGATTGAATTTGTTATAACAAATTTGTTGAAATAAATTTTGTTACAACAAATTTCAAAATTTATTTTAACGAATTGAATTTGAAATCACGAATTTTAGAAATGGTTATATCAAATTGTCAAATTCGATATAACGATTTATAAAGTCTTTGATATCAAATTAGTAAATAATTCGTGATAACGAATTGCAGAATTAGTAAGTATAGATTAAATTATTTGATATCATAAATTTTTCACTTTATTAAATCGGATTTTTATTCATTAAAACACATTAATACAATTTGTTAAAACGAATTGTTAATAAAATGTAGTTGGATGAATATGTCGCAAGATCAGTCACCTGATCCGACTTGTGGTATATTCAGGGGTCCGTGTTAGCCCAACTCTTAATTTTGAATTTTCAAATTCAAAAATATTTTGATAGGCCCAAAATGGGCTTCCGTAGTAAACATTTCAATCATCTGATCATATTGAATTATAGGGTCGTGACAGGTATACGTAATATCTTATATCCCACAACATGGTCATTGTACAACATTGACATCAATGAAAGATGAAGATAACGAACAACGATCAATCGCATAACTCTTACAAGCAATACAAAATAGACAATTGGGCAAACACGGACCCCTGGACACACCAGAGGTGGGATCAGGTGTCCAGGAGGAGGAAGCATCCCATGTCGACCGGTCACACCCGCCGTGAGCCCTATATCCTGTTCAGGTAAACGGAGATATCCGCTGTCAAAATCAGTGTGCCAAGAACGGCTTAACAATCGGTATGAAACACGTCAGACAGCATTTGACCCAATGATAGGTTGTATTGACGAACTAGATCGTTATAACGACCATAGAATTTGCAAAATGCTGACGTCAATCGAGACTGTTGAAACCCCTGTACCATCAACTTGTTTGTCAGTAGCTTACCTCGATTTAAAAACTGACTATACGCAGAATAAGCTCTTGCATATCGAATCAGTTGATATATATAAACACCATATGTAGGTGATAATTAATGTAATATTGATACATAAATATGGGAAGTTGATGATGGAGAAACTAAAATCATCGCGTTTGTCATACAGTTGAGTTGTCAGTTTGCCGTTAATTTCTACTTTCAATAAAATATCTAAGTATGAAGGAGAAGTGGACGACTCTGTGGTGTCCTTTATTTCGAGCTCACATGGATATATCAAATCGACATATGAATGAAAGTTATTATTGTTAATAGACAAAACGTCATCGATATATCGAAATGTTGAATTGAAGTCCACAGCGAGATTTTTTTCTTCTCACGTAGAAGTTTTTGAATAAATTCTGCTTCATATGAATATAGAAAAAGGTCAGCTAACAAAGGAGCACAATTCGTGCCCATGGGAATTCCAACAGACTGTTGGAAGACCTGATCACGAAAGACCACGAAGATATTGTCAATGAGGAACTCTAGCATATTTTTATTTCAACTTAACCGTACTTTTGCGTGGAATCAGAGTGTTATATTTCATTATCATATATATATATATATATATATATATATATATATATATATATATATATATAAGCACTGAAAAGGCCATGACACTGTTGGTTATTTAAAACTCAAATTTTCGACGCAACCCGCGTCTTTATCAAGAGACATATATTACATAAACAAATAACACGCAAAAACGACAAGTATAGATAAACTGCATTGGTGACAAGAGTGCTACAGTGTTGTACTGAGTAATATATATATATATATATATATATATATATATATATATATATATATGCATCTGATAAAAATAAAAACATTTTGAAGAAATCATAGGCATTTTTTGTTTTGAAATTGAGATTGTTTAAATCAAGTATCTGAACCATGTTTAACCAGGAAAAGCAATTGTGAATTTGTTCATACTTGATGTTTACGCAATACCACTTGGACGGATTTCAGGAACGTGGTCTTCATGTCAAGAATCTCACTGAATTATTCATCCCTCCTAATTAGTAACGTTTCTATATTTTATTCAAATTAAACATATTGTAATATTGCTTGAACTTTGTGGGTGAAACAAATGTAAGACAAGGAGAAAAAACACTGTTGAAGAATTATAGGTTATTTTTGTTAACAGTATTTTCATACTCCTCTACAAGGAAACATTCATTAAACGTCCATGTATCTATTTAAAAAATTCTAAAAGATAGTCAACAGGAAATCAAACAAATATTACAAGTGAAAATCTCCTACGGTCAACACTTTTTTCTCCGTGGTCTCTTGTTTTGATTTAGATTTGTTTTATTCTCCCTCATTGTACTCTTACCATCGCTTGATGTACAAGAAGGTTCCTCAACTACATCGAATGCATGGGACACTGCAAAAAATACCCATTCATTTATGAATTGACTGATACAAGTTTATAGATACAACACTTCTAGTTAAACACGTACCTATATGATTTAATAACTTTTTAAATACATGAACTTCTTGATGAACATATTTCTGTTTTAATATATCCTATGCGCCACCTTTAAGGATAAAATCTGGTAGTAATGACTTGTTTTGTGTTATACTTACAGTACTCTTTCTTGCTTATAGTTTTAATACTTAATGCTGAAAGGGAGTTTGGAAAACTATAGTTCAGAAGACTATATTTTTAGCAGAAGCAACAGCGTTGTAAATATCATTTTCTCCCCTTTTTAAAAAGAATATTGAAAATAATAAATTTAGTCTCCATTAGAGCATGCGGAAATAGGCAAGAGGAACATAGGGAAATTCGCATGACCTGTTTTTACTTGTTACCCCTCTGAAGGTCATTTGAAATATTCTTTTGTCATCATTATAAATATTAGATGGGGAAAATTGAGAAAATGTTGTTTTTTTTTTTCATTCTTAAAAGATTAAATATTCCTGCTTTATTTTATGTCATGTTACAGCTTATCTAAAATATGAGGGTTTTTTTTAAAGCTAATAGTTTTCTAAAAATAAAGAGCAATGTTTGCAAACGATTAGGAATATCATACGAAATTCAGTCTATTTTTTTTAAAATTTATTTTCATTCATATATATTGCATTGATATTTTTATTATATATCACTACCATTTTTGTATCATTTAATAAAACCTACCACTTGAGCAATTGTTCCCCTTACAAACACACCCATTGGCCTTACTACATCTCTGTGTGGGGTGACAATTACACTCCTTCAGGCAGAACTGGCCATAGAAACCATCAGGACATAGTCTAGAGCAGTTTATCCCCATTGTACCTGGTAGGCAGGCTGACAAAAATATAATAAAAGAATAAATAAAACGGGAAAATATCATAAAGCCATATATGCAGATTGAATATAAACTGATGCAAATTCGTCCGTTTTTTATGTTAAAAACTCAAGCCAAAAACTGAAGTCCCTCATTCATCCGGCGTCCGTCTGTTGTCATTGCTGTTTTGTTGTCTCAAACTTTTCACATTTTCTACTCTTGAGAACCACTGGGTTAATCTTAATCAACGTTGGATGGGGATTCAAATTTGTTTAAACCAATCTCTATGTACAAGCCCAAAATTTAAGAACTGAAGCATCAATGAAGCAGAAAAGTCTTAAATCTTATCTTGAACTTTCTTTATATAATGAAAGCTTATGTGTCTTCAAACTGTAATTCCTGCGAAAAGGTTATGGTCATAAAATAAAGTTTCAAGTTTTTCACACCATGTCCCAGTCCATGATGGATAAATATTTCAGGAAAGCGTTATGGTTTTTTTTTAATTGTTTTTGTACATAATGTATTTCATTACTAATAGATAACTTTATAGTTTAATTACACAGGCAAATGTGCCTCACATGAATTTCGCGTGAATTCACACAAAAAACAATTCACATAAAATTCACACGAATTTCACATGAAATTCACGTGAAATCTTTAACATGAATTTCACATGTTTTCCTTTGGATTGATGATCTACAAATTCGGGATGGTGAATACGGCTGATAGAAAATTTTCAATTCTACATGCGTGTATCAGCAATTTCCAGTAGGTCTAAAATTATGCATACACCAGCTTCCAAGGTATCACAGCGGTAATTATTCTCGATGTATATAAGGGGGGGGGGGGAGTAATTAAAATTGATGCCAAATTACGGAAATCTGAAATGACGTTACCAGCGCCTCGTCTACCGACACCGCCAAACAATACCATGGCATTTTTCCCACTTGCACAATACTACCCTCAAATCACATGTATGTAAACAGCCCAAGTGCACACCGACAAGTAGCCTGTTACCAACATCATAAAGCAGCGATATGTAACTCATCTTCAGTAGTTTTACAAAACTGACCAAAACAACAATCTTTTGGAATAGATCTACAGTAAAACTCGAATATAGCGAACACGGATATAACGAAATTACGGCTATAGCGAAAAGAAATCGATTTCCCCGGCAAATTCTTTATATATTCAATATAAAAATCTGTGTTGATAACGAACACGGATATAGCGAATTTACGGATATAACGAAGTAAATTCATATTCCCCTTGAATTATCAATGAACGTAAAAATAACCTTTTATAACAATTTATTTCCCCATTTTAAATTCGTGAAATTTAATAATCGCTTATTACGAAATTTCTTTTTGTATTTTTTCAAAAGACAATACTTACACATAAATTTAGCAAATATATTATCGGTAATATTGACTATTCTCGTTAATTAAATTTGAAGTTTGATTGCATTTATTATATCGTTCACTCGTTTATTTGTGTAAAGCAACACGTAAATGACTACTCCGATATACTGTTTGTATGAATTGCACATAATTGTGTTGATATTTTTCTTTCGACATGTTCTTGCGTGACTTAACAATCCCTAAAGATAAATTATCATATATAATGTAAAACTTATACGGTACCAAGTTTGATGCACCAAATGCGCATTTCGACAAATAATGTCTCTTCGGTGATGCTCAACCGAAATGTTTGAAATCCGAAATAACTATGAAGTTTTAGATCTAAATATAGCCAAAAACAGCGTGCTAAACAAGTGGAGCCAAATTCGTCCAAGGATAAGAGCTATGCATGAGGGAGATAATCCTTAATTTTGAAATGAATTTCTAAATTTTATAACAGCAATTAAATATACATCCGTATTTTCAAGCTAGTAACGGAATACTTAGCTACTGGGCTGTAGAGACCCTCGGGGACTAACAGTCCACCAGCAGAGACCGCGACCCAGGGGTCATAATGTAAAACTTATACGGTACCAATTTTGATGCACCAGATGTGCATTTCGACAAATAATGTCTCTTCAGTGATGCTCAACCGAAATGTTTGAAATCCGAATAAATCAGGGTTAGGGTTAGGGTTAGATAAATCTGTGTATGCAAGGTGAAGATAACGAACAGTGATCAATTTCATAACTCCTACAAGCAATACAAAATAGATAGTTGGGCAAACACGGACCCCTGGACACACCAGAGGTGGGATCAGGTGCCTAGGAGGAGTAAGCATCCCCTGTTGCAAAATATTTCTTGTCGAACATACATAGGCTTAATTTCTCTTAGAGACAATACAAACTCAAGTATATCGATAGCTGCTTTCTTATGCAACTGATATACATGTAGAACAATTCAGTTTTATAACGAATTCGTTATATTTTAATCATGAATTCGCTATAAACGTATAGCGAATTACGCTTATAGTGAACTTTTACAGAGTGTCCGCAGAAAGTCGCTATATCAGAGTTGTGCTGTACATGGTTTTGAATATCTACTAGTTTGAATTTCTAAAGGGTGGGCAAATCTTCTTAGCTATTTAGAAAATTTCGTATTTTTGAAGTTGCATATTTTAACTTTATCAATATTATAGTGATTCTTCAAGTAGTTGGAAAATATGCTTTCATTAATATCTATGATGATGGTAGATTTAATTTCTTTTTTAATTCTTAAGAGAGAAAATAATGGGAAATGAGAGAAATCAGTTGTGGAAAGTACATGTAGTCATACTGCGTACAGAACTACAATGCAAATTAATAATTTCGGAAATAAACGAGGAGAGGGAGGCGTGAGCAGGATATACTGTACTGGTCATTTGCCAACATTTTATAAATGTACTCTAACTTAAATTGCCCAATCTCCATATCGTTTTATATTTTACCTTTATTTTATTTTATTTTATTTTTCGCTTGAATATATTAAGAAGTGTGGATATTTCACTTTAATCGCTTTTCTTGTGAAATTTTTCACGTGAATTTCACATGAAGAACTTTCACGTGAAATTCGTCTGAATCTTTTCACATGAAATTCACGTGAATCACCGTTCACATTATTTCCTTGCGAAAATCAAAATCATATTAAAATTTTCGCAAGGAACTAATGTGAAAAGTAATATAATGCTTTTCACGTGAAATTCATGTAAAAATTTCACGTGAATATTTTAAGTGAATTTCACGTGAATCACTTTCTACGTGAAATTCACATGAAATTTACGTGAATTTCACGTGAAAGGTTCATGTGAATTTCACGTGAACAGCATTTCACGTGAAATTCACGGGAGGCACATTTGCCTGTGTATAGTACTGTATACATTTTAAAGGAATCAACCATAACTGGTTAATTATAGTTTTCTGTCTTACCGATGCAGTCTCCATCTATGTTAATGTAGTTCAGACAACACGTGGATATGGCAAGGTCCCTACAACGATCAATATATAGATATATATTAACTCCTATAAGGAATACAAAATAGAGAGTTGGGCAAACACTGACCCCTGGATATACCAGAGGTGGGATCAGATGCTTATGAGGAGTAAGCATCCCCTGTCGACTGGTGACATCCGCCATGAGCCCTATCTCTTGATCAGGTATACCATGTAATCTGCAGTCAAAATCAGTGCGCCAAGAACGGCCTAACATTCGGTATGATAAATGTAAAACAGCATTTGACCCAATGATAGGTTGTATTGGCAAACTAGATCATTATAGCGACAATAGAAGCATATACTTCCCAACCAAGAAAAACAAATTCTACATACTTTAAAACGACATCGATTGATAATAAAGGGAGACTCTACCTACACAACACAAAATTCAGAGAAGTCCTAGACACACCAGAGGTGGAAACAGCTGCTTAAGAAGAGTAAGTATCCCTTGTTGACCGGTCACATCCACTGGGAGTCCTCTATTTGGATCAGATTAACGGAGTAAACCGTAGTCAAATTCAGTAAGTAAAGAACGGCTTAACAATTGGTATCTATGAAACACGCTAGACAACATTCGACCCAGTGACAGTGTGTATTTGCAAATTAGATCATTATAACGACCATATAATTTTTAAGATAATGACTTTAAACGAAACTGTTATGTTTAAGACTCAATCGATATCAGTCAGTATGTTAGTACTTGTAAATAGAAAGTAAAACACTGAGTGCCAGTAGTTGAACATACCCTTGATTTTCACATCGTCCTTGAGGTTTTTGTGATACACATGAATCTAAAAATATCACACATCCAAACCATAGGCGTATCATATTATCACTGCAAAGACGAGTCATCTCAGTAAAGATGTTCATACTAAATCATATTCATCTCTTGTTGACTGACGGAACATGTATTTCCTTCATAGTTTGATCCTCACTTCCTTCCTAGTTATTGGAATGTAACAGTGTTTCCTCATAATAGAAAAACGTTAAAGGCACTTCGATTTATTCTTCAGATGCAATCGACTATGGTGCCCATTCAGTGATGGGATACATTGAAATCATTCAAATGATTTCCTTATATGAAATAAAACTGAAAACTATTGATTAGACTGCATAAAAATGGCTGTTAGGAAGGCAAAATTGTGCCGGTAATTCAGAACCTCGAGATGGGGCTCATAACCCGCTAACAAGTACTTTATCTAAGACAGATAGAAAGGCATGGAATGAACACGATGTCACACGTTTTGAACATATTCCATTGTTTTAGAGCCGAGGATCGCATCATATCTGACATGATGAACCATTTGAGGCTCAGAACTTATTTCAAACATTTCACTTTCTTATATACTTATGTCTTTATACTTCATTTCCCTGAAACAGTCCAGTAAGTGAAACCACTGTTGGTTGTTATCTGTTTATATGATAATAGTCATCCATGCTAAAACAGTATTCAGGATTTTGACATATATTGCACGTACCAGAGGCATCGAATAGCAGATTTGTCTTTTTAAATCCCAAACGCTTCATCATAGATTTAAAGAATATGCCATTTCATATATGTTTGAAAGAATGCACGTAAAATTTTATGTTATGAGATTGAATTCATTTGCATGTGACACATTGCTCTTCTTTTGAGTGTATCGTGCTCTTTCATTTTATCTTAAATTTGAGTCATCCTTAATCCGGATGCTATGGCTTTAACCAACTGATTCCACTGAATGTACAAGTATACATTTCATGAGAAAAATTGTGGAGAATATCGATTCTACATACATGTATTTATAGAAAATATTCCTATCACTATCACGGTTCCAACCTGACCATGGGAGGAAGTCATAATTTTAAAAACACAATGTCTGCATATGTATCCTCAGTAGCTTTTCAACAGATTTCTGTTAACGACAACAATAATTTACAATGCTGTCTGATGCGTTTCATACCAACTGATATGCCTCTATTTACATACTGATTTTGAACGGATTACTCCTTTGCCTGATCAAGATAAAAGGCCCATGACGGATGTGACCGGTCGACAGGAAATGCTTATTCTTCCGAAGCACCTAATCCCATCTCTGATTTGTCCAGGAGTCCGTGTCAATCTGATAAAAATGAAATTCTTTGATCCGGTCACGTAGATCGCTACACAAGGATCTGAAGTAACCAAATAAAGGGTCATGTCCGCATGACTTTGTTAAGCTCATCAAATACACCCTGTCAGATTTCTACCAGCGATATTTGTGTCAATTAAGCTTACTCAATTTACATACGTTAAAGATGACTGCACCCATGATCGGGGGCTGCACATCTGTCAAAACATGCAATGTGCACAAGATCTGCACATTCAAAGAATGCAATTGTTTATTATCATGCAAGGTGAAGATAACGAACAGTGATTAATTTTATAACTCCTAAAAGCAATACAAATAGATAGCTGGGCAAACACGAACCCCTGGACACACCAGAGGTGGGATCAGGTGCCCAGGAGGAGTAAGCATCCCCTGTTGACCGGTCACACCCGCCGTGAGCCCCATATCCCGATCAGGCAAACGGAGCCATCCGCAGTCAAAATCAGTTTACCAAGAACGGCCTAACAATCGGTATGAAACACATCAGACAGCATTTGACCCTATGATAGGTTGTATTGACGAACTAGATCGTTATAACGACCATAGAATTTGCGAAATGCTGACTTCAATCGAAACTGTTGAAACCCTTGTACCATCAACTTGTTTGTCAGTAGCTTATCTCGATTTAAAAACTGACTGTATGCAGAACAAGGTCTTGCATTTCTCTTAATATGGTACATGGTTTAAAAATTGCTAGAGTATGAACACGCCAAAAGAAAATGGATACATAGAAAATGGAAATATTCATACATTTAATATAAATCTAAATATAAGATACATAAATGTTATTTTCCTTCAATAAAAAATGTATGTAAAAGGTCTGATTTAAACATTTGAATTTGTTTTTGAAATATTCTCCAGACAAAGATACCTCCCCCCCCCCTTTTTTTAAACAAGTTAGAAATTAGCATAAATGTCAAGCGTAACTTCAGTTTAAGAACAATATATTTACAACGTTTAGATAAAATCTCTTCATGATTTGTAAGTTATACTCATTTTAGGTGTAATTAGTAAATTGTAAATGGAGAATCCGTATATAGAAACATTCATTGTAAGGATATTGTTTACTTCAAACGTATGACGTTGCGGAGGCATATTCTCGCAGATACAAGGTTTAAAAAACGTACAATATTAAATGCTTCAGCATTTGGAAACAAAATGTTTACCATTAAATTTCCCTCAACTATCTTTATATTCAATCCTAAAATTCATGTAAAAATAAAAATTGATGCCAGAAAATCGGGCTACCCCGTGAGGAATTATTGAAATGATATCCATATTTTTCAGCACCAAAGATACAAGATCCCCAATTTGAGAAAAGCAAGATGAGTACTTCGAAGAATTGCATTGAAACCAGAACTATTGTTTGTCATGAATTGTTATACATGAAAGGTAAAGATAACGAACAGTCATCTCATAACTCCCACAAGCAATATAAAATAGATAGTTGCTCAAACACGGACCCCTGGACACACCAGAGGTGGGATCAGGTGCCGAGTAAGCATCCCATATTGACCGGTCACACCCTATATCATGATCAGGTAAACGGAGTTATCCGTAGTCAAAATCAGTGTGCCAAGAACGGCCTAACAATCGGTATGAAACATGTCAGACAGCATTTGACCCAGTGATAGGTTGTATTGACTAACTAAGTCAATATAACGACCATAGAATTTGCGAAATGCTGACTTCAATCGAGATTGTTGAAACCCCTGTACCATCAATTTGTTTGTCAGTGGCTTGCCTCAATTTAAAAAGTGACTATACGCAGAACAAGCTCTTGCGTATCGAATCAGTTGATAGATATAAACACCTTATAGAGGTGATAATGGAATATTGATACATAAATATACTCTTTATTTCATTTACCAGACCTTGCATGGATAAGTTATTATTAGGATATAAGGCTCACGGCGGGTGTGACCGGTCGAGAGGAGATACTTACTTCTCCTAGGCACCTGATCCGACCTCTGGTGTGTCTAGGGGTTCGTGTTTGCCCAACTATCTATTTTGTATTGCTTGTAGGAGTTTTTTTTTTTTGGTGGTTTTTTTTTTTTGAAAGTATATTTTATTATCATATAGCAACAATATGAAATAATATACATTTGATGTACATGTATATACTCAACATATTATATGTCTTTAAAAAATTAATTATCATGCATATTATAGTTTTCATGTCAGATTCTGAACAAAACTGCATACATGCGATGAGTATGAAACCTGATATTTGTAATTATATTCATCTAAAATATAAGTTGAATTAATGGACAACACATATATTATGTATCAATAGGCAAAATATATATAAAGAATATATTTCTGAAGGTTGCCATAAGGGGGTAACGCCACACATAGAATACAGTCCATACACACCCCCCAATGGCAGCACTAGTACAGGAGGCCAGATCCCCTCCTTGTGTTTTTTATGTAATAATTATTAACATGTTTATAACAGAAATTATATTATATAGATATAATATATGCAATACATTTACGACTTTTCACAGAGAAAAATATAACATACAAAATTTTCAAAGATGTACAGATAAAATCATTTCAAAGAGTTTGTATAAGTTTTGTTTTTTCTTATTTATCTAAAGTCCATGTATGAAAATACCAGATAAATCATTTTCTTATCATCAAAAAAATCTACGACTAAAGTTACAATTTTTCTTTTATATTTTTCAAAACATTTACAAATTTTTGTTGTTGTAGTTTTTTATATACCTTTGAAAAGAAGAATAATACATTCTTTATGTGATATTGTATTTCCTCTGATTTTTCTTGTTTGTTTTCTAATCTACAATACATTTTATATCTGTATATTTTACAAGCAATGATAGATATCAATAGATTCAAAAATAAGGGTTTATCATTCTTTTCATGATAAAAACCAATTACAATTGTTTTCCATGATATATTAAAATTTACAACTTTTTGAATAATATCCCATATATGAGCAACATTTTTACATTTCAAAATTAAGTGTTCATTGCTTTCCTGTACATTTTTGCAATAAATACATAAATCATTTTCTATAATTTTCCACCTTTTCAGCATTTCTCTGTTACACAAAAGGTTATTTAACAATCTGTAATTAAAATCTGATAAATATTTGTTGTTAATAGCTATTATTTTTTGTTCATAAATAGATTTCCAATCTGTTTTTGGAATTTCAAATTTTTTTCCATAATAACTTTGATGCAAAGGAGGTTTAAATTTTTCTCGACGTAAAATACTATAAATCAATTTTGAGGTTATATCACATATTTTAACATGTTGTTTATTTATCAGTTCATATACATTATTCCTATATATAATATTTTCATATTGTATGTTTTTAAAATCGTGATTTGTAAAAGCTCTTTTAACAACTGTTTTCAAAATCATATATTGACAAAGCCAGTTGTTTTTACATACAAGTTTACCATCAAACCATTCTATAGGTTTCATACCATTTACATCTACAACATCACTAATATACCTAAAACCACTTTTGAGCCAGCTTTCAAAATATATTGGCTTGTGTTTGTATAGTATTTTTTTTATTGCACCATAGAGGCTCTTTTAATAAAGCATTGAGCCTCTGTTCAGTTTTTACTTTTTTACATTCATTAAAAAATATAAGCATTTCCTTGTAAAAAGTGGGAAAGTTTTCCATAATTTTATAATTTTTTATATCGTTGATATTTGTTTTACATAAATATTCAAAGTCAAAATTTCTTTCTTTACATAGGCTTTCTACAAATAAATACAAGGAACTATTCTTGCATAAAATGTTTTTTATCCACGATACTCTTATGGATTTTAATTTTAGTATTATATCAACAATACCAATACCCCCATCCATAATTTTTCCAATCTGTGTATTTCTTTTTATTCTGTCTTTTTTATTCCAAATAAAATTATATAAGATACCTTGTATTTTTTTTAATTATACACTCATTTGGAAAGTTTAAAACTGACCCAACATATATCAACTTTGATATTGCAAGGCTGTTAATTACACACACTTTACCAAAAATTGTTAATTTTCTTTTTTTCCATGATTCAAAGAGTTTTTCTAAATCATCTACAATTTTTGTCCAGTTTTTATTTTGATACATTTCTTTATTATGTCCTATAAAAATACCTAGTGTTTTTATGCAATCATTACTAACATCCACATTTTCTATTTTCTTATATAAATGTTTCCAAGGACCTGTTAGAAGACATTCTGTTTTGAACATGTTTAATTTCATACCAGATACTTTGCTAAATTCTTCTATAACTTCTAAAGAGTATTTAAGAGACATCTTATCTTTTAAAGGGAGGGTACAGTCATCAGCATGTTGTATTATTTTTATGCTGTTTGCCATACCAGGTTTTTGAAAACCTTTAATGTTTGAGTTTGATCTAATACCAACAGCTAGGGTACCTGTAAAGTGCGAAACGAAATCGAAACGAAACGAAACGAAATCTACCGAAACGAAACGAAATTTACCGAAACGAAACGAAACCCACCGAAACGAAATGAAACCTACCGAAACGAAACGAAACAGATTGTATAACCGAACTCTTTCAATTATAATAATTAAAAATGGTATCTTAGGCCACTGTGAAAGTTACCACATATAAATAAAATTCGCCTCCCCTTTGATGTAGGCTTTTAGCTTGAATGTTACAAAGTTTTAAAAGTTGAAAAGGGGGGAGTAAGCACAAAGTGCATATCCGTAGTTGATTAAATGCCATGTACAATTAGTTTCGGATCCATACATTTCAGTCTCAGAGATCTGGGGAAACACACTATACGAAGGGTGGGGTCGCCGACGTTGGATCCGCCTTTGGGCATAGATACATTGTTTGAAGAAGCTGGTGTCTGAGAAAATTTAAAGCAGGAAGAGCTCTTAACCTCTTATTTTATCTCTAACTGCTGAGGTGCGAGTACTTTCAATAATGGAAAAACTCTATACATTTGGGATGTTGCTAAGACGGGGAATTGAAAACGGGACGGAAAACGGATTTTTTTTAATGCAATAATATTAGGAGGAGGTCGGTATTTTGTAAACTGAAAAGGCTTATGAACAAAGGGATTTTAAGCAGAAATCACAAAGAGAACGGGGGGACATATTCAGAATCCACCGTTTGATATACTACATACAAATACACAATATCCACATGTATACATATATTTGTCTTTAGAGCAAAAAATACTGAAACATGTATTTATGCCCAAAATCGGATTCAACGCCGATGACCCCATCCCTCGTTTAGTGTGTTTCCCCAGACCTCTGACCTGTGAGACTGTAACCTTCCGTTCTGAAATTTATGGATCCGAAGTTAATTGCACATGGTATTTATGTACTTTGTGCTTACCCCCCTCCCCCTTTCCAACTCTTAAAATTTTGTATCAGTCAAGCCGAAAGCCTACATCAAAGGGGAGGCGAATTTTATTCATATGTGTAAACTTTAACAGGGGCCTAAGATACCATTTTCAATTATTATAATTAAAAGAGTTCGATAATACAATCTGTTTCGTTTCGTTTCGGTAGGTTTCGGTAGATTTCGTTTCGTTTCGTTTCGATTTCGTTTCGCACTTTACTGGTACCCCAACAGCTAATATTTCTATTACGAAGAGGAATAAAATTGCCGATATAGGGCATCCCTGTCTTATACCTTTATTCATATTACCTGTTTTAGATATCCATCCATTGTTTTTAATTCTAAATTTGTTGTATAATATGCTTATCCATTTTAAAAACTTTTCCCCAAAATTATATTTGTGAAGAACTTTTAACATAAAATGCCATTCAACTGAATCAAAAGCCTTTTGGAAATCAAGAAATAGTAATATAGATTCTAAGTTATTTTCTTCGCAATACTCAAAAATATCCACAATCAGTCTTGCATTTAGAGCTATATTTCTTCTTTTTATATATGCTGACTGATTTGCATTTATTGCATTATCCAATATGTTTTGTAGTTTTTGGCTAAAATAAAGGCAATTATTTTATAGTCAGTATTTGTAAGACTTATAGGTCTGTAATTGCATAAGTTTTTGGGTCCCCCTTTTTAAATAAAAGTGTTATTAAAGATAATCTTTGTGTTTGTGTCATTTTATTTTTTTCAAAAATGTCTTTAAGTGTACAGTAGTATAAATCTTTTATGTTTTCCCAAAAAGTTTGATAAAATTCACAAGGTAAACCATCAAGTCCTGGTGATTTGTTTTTCTTCATATTGAATAATGCTTCTTTACATTCTGTTAAAGTGGGAAATCCGTCAAGTTCAAATTTTTCTTCATCATTTAATATGTATTCGAGTTGTATCTTATTGAGATACTCATTTATTCGATTTATATTTCCTTGTTTAGATGTGTATTGTTTTTCAAAAAAGTTGCATGTAGATTTTAATATTTCATCTTCATCAACTACAGTAACATTATCAATATTTAAAGATTTGATTACATTTGAAATCTGCCTTTTCTTTTCAAGATTTAAGAAATATGAAGTATTTTTCTCTCCTTGCTCAATCCAGTTTGCCCTAGAACGTATTTGTGCGCCTTTTGCCTTTTTATTAATCAACTCTGATAATTTATGTTCTAGATTTCTTTTTCTATTCATGTTAATTTGATCGTAAGGCAACTCTTCTATTTTACTTAGCTCTTCTTGAATTAAGTTTATTTTGTTTTTGTATGAAATGGATAATCTTTTTGAAAAATTTATACAGAAATTTTTAATATTCATCTTCAATTTTTCCCATGATTCTGTTGGGTTTTCTTTATCAAAAATGTAATTCACGAGGAAATTGTTCATTTCTCTGGTAAAAGTTTCATTTTCAATTAAAGATGTGTTAAATTTCCAATATCCTGGACCTCGTAAGTTTTTATTTATAATTAAAGTTAAAACAATACACCTTGATCAGACATTCTTGTTCCGTTTGAATGTGAACCTGGAATATTCTGAAGTTTAATGTTTTCATATTGATAACAAAAATCTTTTGATAATAACATATAGTCAATTCTACTTGTTGGAATATTTTCACCATTACACCATGTATATCCTTGTTTGTCCCCCTTTATAGTTTTCCATAAATCATGTAAATCTAATTTTTCTAGCATCTGTTTTAAATATATTGCGCTTTTATCATCATTTACACAGTTGAAATCTCCACATATCAAAATATTTTCATAATTTTCATTATACTTACTGATCCATTCTTTAGCACGCTTAAAGAAAATACATCTGTTGTTAATTTCATTTGGTGCATATATATTAACAAGCGTAATAGTTTTGTTATCATATTCAATATTTACAAGAAGCTTTCTACCATCATTTGACTTATGTTTGTTGATTATTTTCAATGGTAGATCTTTTTTAAATAATATAGAAACTCCCCTACTATATGGAGAATCTGAATAGCAATGTAAAGATAAACCTTTCCACCTTGAATCATAAATTAATACATTTTTTTCAATATAATGAGTTTCTTGAATGAATATGATATCGAAACAGCTATCATTAATCCATGTATAAAATTTAATTCGTTTTTCTGCAGTGTTTAAACCTCTGCAATTTACCAAAATTATTTTTAGATTATTCATGAAAGTATACATTTACTGTACATAACAACATTCTTAAGATTTCATTTGTTTCTTAACTATTTTCCCCTTGTTTTGACCTCTGTGTTCGGCTAGTAGACGACGACTTGGCATCTTCACGCTTGATTTTGGCGGCCATACCATCTAGTAAACGCCCAAGTCTGTTTTGGCCCGGCCAGTGCTGCATTACTGTGTGCGTGGTGCCTGAAAAATTCAGCCCACTACCCCAGTACACATCCCAAGTGGACTCTACTAGTATGTCTGTTTTTCTGGTATTCTTTAAGGCATCTTTAAATTTTGAGCATTGCTTCAGCTTGGCTTCCAGAATTTCACTCATGACGGTATCCTTCGTAGTAATCCAAGAATACGACTCTAGGACCCGATTTCCGATGCGCTTCGCATGTAAAACTTATACGGTACCAATTTTGATGCACCAGATGCGCATTTCGACAAATAATGTATCTTCAGTGATGCTCAACCGAAATGTTTGAAATCCGAAATAACTATGAAGTTTTAGATCTAAATATAGCCAAAAACAGCGTGCCAAACAAGTGGAGCCAAATTCGTCCAAGGATAAGAGCTATGCATGAGGGAGATAATCCTTAATTTTGAAATGAATTTCTAACTTTTATAACAGCAATTAAATATACATCCGTATTTTCAAGCTAGTAACGAAGTACTTAGCTACTGGGCTGTAGAGACCCTCGGGGACTAACAGTCCACCAGCAGAGGCCTCGACCCAGGGGTCGACTAAGGCAGTTTCCGCTTTACTGACAGATTCTGCACGGCTCAGGTCTCCTGATTGAAGGGATTTGGCATGCTGGTAAGCATGTTCAGCAGAACGATAAGTTGTTCCAAAAACCTTAATCTCAGTGGGAAAGAAGTTTGATAGTGGATTTTCATTTCCAGAGAAACATATAATGTCTTCTTGTGTGGCGACGTACAAACGACACTTTTCCGAGCCAGGATTATGCCCCGGTCGCTTACAGATTCTGCAACATTTTTCATATTCACAATTACTTCTAAAGTGGTCTTCTGCCCAACAATTTGTACATTGTTTTCTCTTCTCCCGAGTAGGCTGTCCTTTATGTGATATAGTGCATCGTAAACCCGCACATGTGGCGGAGTGGGGCAAAAATTTGTCATCGTCCATTGGTTCTATATATACAAAACGATTTCCATTCATGACATCGGTCATTCTATGAGTTTTTGGGTGCCTTATTTTTTCATATTTGATATCGCTGGTCAGCTTTGCTCCAAGATTTTCAAGCATATTTTTAACACAACTATCGTCTACTGATAGAGGAATTCCTTTCACTAAGACCCGAATTACATTTTTGTCTGGAGTCTCTGTTCCTGCGGAATATGGATTGTTATCAAATACTTGGACGGTCCTACTTCCGAGAGTAAATCCTCCACTTACTAGAGTGTTTCTACTTTTCGCCGATTTGATATAGATCCGCCACAGATCCCTGTCCCTCTGCACACATAGCACATCTGGAACTACTGCTCCTGTCGCCTCCAGGATATCATAATCAGAAAAATATTTCTCTTTATTTGTTTGTATGTCTCTATTTCTTAAATAAACGGGCTTCATAGTTTGTTTCCATTCCATATTTCGTATATGAAAAGTTAAATAGTAAACACAAGTAGACACCTAATGTTTATACACTGGTAATCCAAATCGAAAATCAAGCAGAAAATTCAATTAAATTCATACAAAGAGTTGAACATCTAATCACTAAGTCACTGCAGGTAAACATGAACGTGAACACTTACTCACTGTTTTATATTGTTAATCCAAATCGAAAATCAAACACGAAAACAAACACAAAAAACACCAAAAAAAATCTCACATATATACAAATCGGCACAGCAAGCTTACATGTAACCGAAAATCAAAATAAATGTGATTGCCAGGCCTCTTTATAGAAGCCAAAAATGTCGAAAAGACGGAGCCAGATCGCAAACACGACCATTCACTTGCTCGGTCACGTGACAGTCCTCTTGCTTGTAGGAGTTGTGAGATTGATCACTGTTCGTTATCTTCACCTTTCATTTAAACATCTCATTATACATGTATATATATTTATATATTATGTTATATGGACAATAACATTATATCAAATGGTTGGGCTGATGATTCATTAATTTTTGTAATTAAAAAAAAATGTCATTTTAAACTTGGATGCCACTACACTGTACCTTCATATTTGGAGAATGGGAGACTTGCACAAAAGTCAATCATTTTTCCATTTTCATTGTTTACAATATTTCTAACAGTCAACCAAAATTGTGATATCAGTTGTTGAATTAGAGTTGAGATACAGCATTCACACTTCTTTAATTGTTATGCAATGTCATTTTATTGAACATGCTATTTTCTATTAAGCAATCTACATGTATATGTAAACAAATTGTGTTCAGAATTGACTTGCAAATTGAGACAAATCTGTTTTAAACAAAACTTTTACTATTGTATTTAGCCTATTTAAAAAAAACCATGTTTACATAACAATGAATTCTGTATCTTCCATGTATCTCGACCAATGTCCATTAGAAATACCTTAGTTATGCATTTAAAATTGCGTTATTGCCCCTTTAAAACGAAGTTATCAGTAGTCGAATTCAGTGTGCCAAGAACGGTCTAACAATCGGTATGAAACACGTTAGACAGTATTTGACCCAATGATAGATTGTTTTGGCTATATTTAGCTCTAAAGCTTCATAGTTATTTCGGATTTCAAACATTTCGGTTGAGCATCACTGAAGAGACATTATTTGTTGAAATGCGCATCTGGTGCATCAAAATTGGTACCGTATAAGTTTTACATTGTATTGGCAAACTAGATCATTATAACGACCATAGAATTTGCGAAATGCTGACTTTAAACGAAACTGTTGGAACCCCTGCACCATCAACTTTTTTGTCAGTAGCCTGCTTCGATTTAAAACTGACCATAAGCAGAAGAAATTCTTGCGTATCGAATCAGTTGAGAGATATAAACACCATATACAGGTGAGAATGGAATATTGCTACATAAATATAGGAAGTTGATGACGGAGAAGCTGAAATCATCCCGTTTGTCATAAAGTTGAGTTGTTAGTTTGCTGTTAATATCTATTTTCAATATAATATGTAAGTATGAAGCAGAAATGGACGACTCTGTGGTGTCTTTTATTTCGAGTTCACAGGGATATATCGAATCGATATACGAATGAAAATTATCATAGTAGATGTAAAACTTATACGGTACCAATTTTGATGAACCAGATGCGCATTTCGACAAATATTGCCTCTTCAGTGATGCTCAACCAAAATGTTTGAAATCCGAAATAACAATGAAGTTTTATAGCTATTATAGGGAAAAAGAGTGTGCCAAAAAAGTGGAGTCAAATTCATCTAAGGATGAGAGCTATGCGTGGGTGACGTATTTTCAAGCTAGTAACGAAGTACTTAGCTACTGGGCTGTAGATACTGCGCCGTCGATATATCTAAATGTCGAATTGAAGGCCACAGCAAGATATTTTTTTCTTCTCACGTTGAATTTTTGAATCAATTCTGCTTCAAAAGAATACAAAAAACAGGTCACCTAACAAAGGAGCACATTTCGTGCCCATGGGGATTCCAACAGACTGTTGGAAGACCTGGTCACCAAAGACCACGAAGATTTTGTCAATGAAGAACTCCAGCATATATTTTATTTCAACTTCAGAGTACTTTTGCGTGGAATCAGAGTGGCGTTGAACAAAGTAATTTTTGGATGACTGATCACTAGATAGGAAAGATGTCAAAAAGTCTAGTCGTTAATTTATCGCGAGGAATGGTCGTGTAAAGTGTTGAAAAGCCATACGTGTTGATGTTGTTGATTTGAGAAACGTTTTGCGATTTCAAGATTACTAAAAGTTCTTTAGGAATTTTTAGAATTCGCATTTCATTTACACCACGTCTGGCATATGTAGTCGCACAGAACGTTTAAAGTTTCTCCTTCACAGCTGTTAATATTTTCGTGAGGAGCAACGATAGGGGCTTGGTAGAACATTTACTGGATCCAGCAGTGTATATTTGTTTGTAAGGGTTTTATGAAGTTTAGGAATGCAGTATAGGTACGGTAGCTCATATTCATCCGACCTATTGACCGGGATATTAAATGTTACAGTAACTATTCATTCCGAGACGAGGTCTTCAATGCAAATACCACCAGCAATTATCTTCACGAAAAAAGGTAAGTAAATATCTTTAAATCATAAACATGGTCGAAGACCGAATAAAGGCTTTGAACCTAGCCAAATGACCCTAATTTCATTACAACTGACCAGGTCGGTAGTGGAAAGACTTACATATTCACTTAATATTAAACTTCCCAATTAGGCCTATTAAACTATTTTAATATATCCAGGCATATCCTGGATTAAATATAGGATTCAATACACAAGAGCATTTTCTGCAAATGATCAATTTTTTTTAAATCGAGACAGGATATTGACAAGTTGATATTACATCAGTTTCGATAGTCTCGTTTAAAGTCAGCATTTCACAAATTTCATGTTAGTTATAATGATCTAAATTTAAAATACAACCTGCATTAAATCGATACTTTCTGGAGTATTTCATACCGATTGTTAGGCCGTTCTTTACATGCTGATTTTGACAACGGATTACTGCGATTATCTGATCTAGATGTAAGACTCATAATAGGTGTGATGTGACCTGTCAAAAGGGAATGTTTACTCCTCCTAAACTCTTGATTCCATCTCTGCTGTTTACAATGTCCATATCCTAGTCGGCGCGGGTTCGAATCCTGCTCGCGCCGGTAAGTGAGAAAGTTTCCCAATTTACTTTCGGTCGAATCCTGCTAGTTTCCCAGTTTACTTTCGGTCGAATCCTGCTCTCGCCGGTAAGTGAGAAAGTTTTCGAGTTTACTTTCGGAAGGTCGGTTGTCTCTTCCCAGGTACATTGTATCTGGTTTCTCTCTTCCACCAATAAAAAACTGGATGCCACCAGATAACTGAAAAATTGTTGAGTGTGGCTGAAAACATCAACCAATCAATCAATATTCGCAATATACACAATTTTATGAGATTGATCACTGCTCTTTGCCTTCACTTTTTCATTAACACTTCTTTTATCTATCTAGTTTGTAATGATGATCGCAGTTTTGACTAATTACGAAAAAAAATGACAGAATTCTTCAAAGAATGCAGAAGATTTTCAATCTTTTTAAGTAGTTTTGGTCTTATATTGACTTTGATTATCGTATTTCCTAGCTCAAAACTTCTGCTATATGCACAACGTTAACGCAGGAGGTACCAACGTTAAATAAATCATCACTTTCAAAGTCGAAAATAATAAATACGTTAACGCGTTTCCGTACTACTGGGTCTTTTTATATAAATCAGTTCTAGGCCTTATATCACTCTATCTTGAATTACACGAGATGGACGTCTACAAGGTCCTTGTACTGGCGTGTATTGGAGGTATATATGCTGTCTCTGGGCTGCTCTTGGACACCTATAATGGTGGAAATGAATGTGTAACAAGACATGAATTTATGACTGTCATTGCAGCTCTGAATTCTTCTATCATCAAGGGTAAGTGACCACAGGTACTTGGGTACATGTATCAGATGTGCAAGCATCTTTGATAACCCTCTCTGATGGTTTTTTTAAAGCTATATTTCCTTGATTTAATATTTTGATCTGATTATCATTCGAAAGTCTAATAGTCCCAATCGAAAATTTTAAATCAAAATAGATGTTTTGCACACATAGCGTCGCCATATTGAATTACCTTATTACATATGCGTGTCAAAGGTCATAGGGGAAAACGATGTAGATTTCATGAACGCCGTCTTTTAACCTGTACGCTATGTTGCTTTCTTTTCAGACGCTTTTGTGATCTTTACCTATATTTTGACAAGATGTGCTTAAATCATGTATATTCTGAGGACCAAACGTTTACTTTAGCAAACCTTCTTTTGGCAATTTACTGAATATTACTGTCATATTTTATTTGCAGTTAGGCCTGGTTGCTTTTTTCTTATAATTATTACGAAGATCCCACTTGATAATATAACCATTTTGCAATCTAATTGTAAATTCTGAATCTTACATACATGTATGTGAAGAAATTCGGTGATACCCGTATACCGGCTGCTGGACCAATTACAGCGTGGCCTGGGGGTACATACATGTACATATACTTTCAGTGGTACTTTCACAGGGAGAATAAATTATAGGGCCTAATGATTTAAACTAGCAATGAATGCGTAAACCATGACATTATTATCCACATTTGTAGCATCCCTTTTCAAAGGGGATGAAAAAGTTGACTAATTATTAACAACTAGATCTATATAGATAAAAATGATAACATACCCCCCTAAAAACAAACACCACAAAACAAATAACAACAACCATAAAAAGGCACTTCAAAATCCTAATTCGGAGGGGGGGGGGGCATGCTTTATAGCTTAATTCATCGGTTCAAACTTATATTTGCACTGTCATTTACTATCACATGCCTTGGAAGGGGAACCAGCCGATAAATCGAACTGTTTTATCATTTCAAAAGAAAAAATGTATATTTTTCAATAAAAGACTGTTGATATCTTTTCTCCATGTATAATAAATTAGTCTACTTCATTGGGATAAATTTTAGAGGGCCGATGCCTGTAATCGATAGAAAACATCACAAGTGAAAGTAGCTAGCAGACGTATTTTCTAAACACGTACAAATCTTCCTTACCAGCTCAAATTAAATGAATATGAATGAAACATTATAATCTGCAATTCTTAGCCGTAATTGTAATTAGTATGTTCTATGACTGTTTTATGTTGATGCTTCTTTATATTATGTGGATACTTCATTACGTTATGTGCAAACATCGTTATGGTATGATAAACTTTCAAGGGATCGAGATTGATACTGATGCAAAATGGTGCGCTCAAATTTAGACGGTGTATTATCGGAATTATTACATTGTAAATTGGGCTGATTTGTACCATTTCAAAATTTGTCATCTTTTCGTTATTTCGAGGCGAAAAGACGACAGGATGACAATTAGCGACTGCATCAAGTTAATAACATGAAATAAACGCGAAGAAATAATTTGCCAATTAGATACTGATCGAATGAAATACACAAAGAGCATCGTATATATACAACACATTAAATTCTTGCAAAATACAGTGCATACACATAAGTAATGAATATAGCATGCTTGTCTATAGAAATACAGCTATTCACATGTATGTGCACTTTCAAAATGTTAGATGCTCTTTTTATCTCGACAGTTATAATACGTTGTGATTCCATTCTACAGACTGCGACCCACTGAACCCACAGGTACCTGAAGTATGGACACTACTATCCCCCTTCTGAATTTTTTTTCGGTGATAGTTTCTCCGAAATGTGTGAATTCCCTGTCTATCCCATCCCAATTTCGATTCATGTAATCGTTTCACACTTTTTGTAAGCTTTAGAGATTGGCCTTCTACCGGTATGATAAAATACCGGTAGAAGCTTACAAAAAGCGTGAAACGATTACAAATAGGATAGCCAGGGAATTCACCGATTGCGGAGAAATTATCGCTGCAAAAAAAAATCAGAAGGGGGAGTAGTAGTGTCCGTATTTCAGGTGCCTGTGACTGAACCTATGCCAATCAAGAAATCAGGAAATATCAAAGTAGAATATTTTTCCTTATTGAATGCTTGACCGCTTAAGTTTTTTGCAGTTTCTGATCATGCATGTGCATGTCCACAGTACATGTATTTGGATAAATTGCATGCACAATTAAAGATTTATAGATAATTGTATACAAGCAAGAATAATTATCGATAACATACATTTTGGGGGTGAAAATACGGGAATAACATGCACAATGCAAAATAGGCATTTGATTACACATGAATATATATAAAAGAGAATATAGTTCAAATTTCTAAATTGTGTTGTCTCTTCGGGATTCACAATTATTTATCGTCACTTTGCATGCACATGTATGAGAGAGAGAGAGAGAGAGAGAGAGAGAGAGAGAGAGAGAGATCCTATATTTCGATGTACAATGCCATTTGACAGAAAGTGTTAGCTTTCACAATTTGATTTACAAGCATTCATGAATTTCAACTATTTTATTTACAATATAGTGGAAACTTACAAGAGTGATATCGGTGTTCATATTTGAACTCATAATTAGAAATTATAAAAAAAATATTAGTTTGGGTTTGGACATAAAAATGTTCAATTGTAAAATACTAAAAGTCTCTAAAATTGCAGAAAACTCTAAATTTAACAATTCCTTCTTGATATTGAGATATACAGGCACGTAGCATTGTTTTTTAAAGTAGGGGAAGGGTCAGCCAGGGTTCACTTCGCACTTGCATCACAAGCAAGAAAGTACTTCTGTCCAAATCTCAATATCTTGTAAATCGTAGGGGGGGGGGGGGGGGGGGGGGGGGCAAAGATTAGTTCACTACACGTATTCTTCAATTCAGAACTTCCCGTGGGAATCGGGGTTAGAATATGTCCTCAGCACCCCTTCCTTGCCATAATAGGGCGGTCCTTCGGATGAGACCGCAAAAACCGAGGTCAGGTGTGGCACGATAAAGATCACTCCCTGCTCAAAGGCCATAAGCGCCGAGCATAGGCCTAAATTTTGCAGCCCTTCACCGGCAAGGGTGAGGTCTTCATATTCTGTGAAATATTATCGAGAGGGACGTTAAACAATCTATGTAACCAAGCAATCAATTCATCACTACAAATATCAACTGCCTTGAAATCACTACTACTTTAAAGATAAAAAAATGGGGAGGGGCAGCAAATCAATCGAACTGGGATTTGTGTGTTAAAATAAGGAAAAATAAATTGTAAAAAGGGGACAGACTAGACCCCCTGCCCACCCCAACCCCCTGTTCCAATGTGTCTGGTAGAACATTTACACAAAAGAAATTATTCAGTAGAATACAAGTATCTGAGCACCATAATTTATTTTTAAATGTTTCCTTTTTTGTAAATCCAATTAATTTGTTTAGTGGTTTTTTATCCGATGCGAAAGTCGCTAGCTATCGTTTTGTCGTCTTTTCACCTCGAAAAACAAGTCTTGAAACACTCTGTTTGAATTAGAGCGCACTATTTTGCATCTGTATCAATCTCGATCACTTGAAAGTTTATCATAACATAATGATGTTTGCACATAACATAATGATGTAACCACATAACATAATGGATCGAATTAATGCAATGATGTAACCACACCACATAATGATGTAACCACATAATAGCATAAAAAAAATCGACGTAACGTAATGATGTAACTATATGACGTAATGATGTATCGACATAACGTAATGATGTAACTATATGACGTAACGATGTATCGACGTAACGTAATGATGTAACTACATGACGTAATGATGTATCGACATAACGTAAGATTGATGTACACTATGAAGCAGTAACAGTGTTCCATAGACGTATCTTTATCAGGTCTAGATACCACGATCAGTTTAGCAATGACTAATGACGATGTTGCTATGCTTATTGGAGATTGTTCCCAATGTATGCATGCTTTCTGAACCTAGAATTGATAGCAGAATTATAGACTTCCTGGTATTTTGTGGGTTTTTTTTTCGATAATCATATAACTGGATATTTTTAGCGACGATTTTAAATAATTGTGGGACTCGACTGCACAATCCATAGTTAGTTAGCTAACCAGATATGTGAGGAATTTTAAAAGGACAGATAGTATATCTGTATCAGCATATCAATCACACCAACAAGTTCAAGGATGGCTACTTACATGATTGTTTTCAAAACCAGTTGACGACAATTTATCACATTACATTGTATTTTCTTTCCCTTATATAAGACTGGTTATTTTTGTCAGAACCGTAACATTTTGCTACCAACAAACTTTTTCAAATTTGATGAAAATGAAAGCTAAATTTATGTTTTATAAGTAATTTATGTATTTAAATTAATTTATTCCCATGATTTCTCAATTAAGTCCAAAAGAGTGGAGAAAGTTTAGAAAGAGTTATATAGAGAGGGCACGTCGCCGATTAGTTACATGACCTCTGCACAATCTCATCCGATCTCTCATCACTTTGATTTGATTCCATAAAATCGTAATAAAATTTCATATAAGAAGTTTTGAATTTTGTTCTCCAAGTTGTTAAACCTGTGCAGTAGTCGCTATAAATAGATTGATACTAGTTTTCATTATTTCTATTTTTGTACATTTAGAAAAACAGAGGTCTAACATAGCCTTCGTTGCTGAATTAAATCAAGACATAGTCAATCCATCAACTGGTTTCCATATCATCTTTGACAAAGTAAAGCTAGACATCGGTGGGAATTACAGAGCAAATCACGGCGTTTTCATCGCTCCATACCCAGGAATATACCACTTTGCTGTAGAATTGTCGTCGCCTCCACAATCTAACGATCATGATTTACATGTTCGAATCATGAAGAAATCAGAAGGCGTTGCCATAACATTTCTAGATGACAACACGCATCAATACCTCCGAAGAACTGCTTCAATTGTCTTAGAACTGGACACAGGCGATGATGTGTGGTGCCTAATAGATCATGCTACCGGCTCGAATACAATAGCATATGGCTATACATCTTCAATGTTTTCCGGATTTATTATCCATCCTCTGTAAGATATGGTACATAACTTATTCAATAAATATTATTTCCAGTATGGTATATCCTTTCCCTTTTTGTTTTCTGCAACGGACTCCATTTGTCTTCATTAATTGTCCTCACGTAATTTTCAAGTTGCTCGGTTCTGTTTTCCAAATCTAATTAGAATTAGATGTAAGATCCGCTCGCATACTCAGAATCCAACATACTATGAGAGACTGAGAATATGTGTACATATACAGTACGTACAAAAATTAAAATGTTTATCACGAATATCATCAATTCTCAAGAGAAAGATTACCACTCATCAGCTGCTTTGTGACTTCCTGAACTCCATGTGATCTCGATACCAGAAATGCACCCCTGACGAACAGCCTAGGACGTCCTACTATATGACTCCTCTCCAACCCCATCTAACAAAGGCATCGTGAACTTAGTCAGATCTGTCCCCCTACCTTGCCTCAATACAGTAAAACTCGAATATAGCGAACACGGATATAGCGAAATTACGGCTATAGCGAAGTGAAAACGATTTCCCCGGCAAATTCTTTATATATTCTATATAAAAATCTGCGTCTATAACAAACACGGATGTAGCGAATTTACGGATATAACGAAGTAAATTCCTATTCCCCTTGAACTAAAATTGAACGTAAAAATTACTTTTTATAACGAATTTATTTTTTTCATTTTCAACTCTGTGATTTTTAACAATCGTTTTCCATTGACATAAAGGATCCACACTTATTCCGACATTTCTGTTTGTATTTTTTCATGAAAGGTTGTTAACGCAAAACAATACTTGCACATACGTTTAGGAAACATATTGTCGGTATTGTTTACTATTATTGATTGCATTTATTTTATCGTACACTCATTTATTTGTGTAAAGCAACAAGTAAATGACAATTGCAATAGGTTGTACATGTATGTATTGCGCAAACTTTTGTTGACATTTCTCTCTCGACATGTTCTTGCATGACTTAATAATCTATCAAGATAAATTATCATATATAAATCAATGTGTATAATTCTTGTTTAAAAAAATTTCTTCTCGAAAATATATAGGCTTCATTTCTCTTAAAGACAATACAAACGCAAGTATATTGATTTCTGCTTTCTTATATAACTGGTATACATGTAGAATAGAAAAGTTTTATATCGAATTCGTTATATTTGAATTATGAATTCGCTATACACGTATAGCGAATTACGCTTATAGCAAATTTTTATGGAGGGTCCCCAGAAATTCGCTATATCAGAGTTTTACTGTATTTGCTTCGTGGAGTCTTTAAAGATTAAGTCATAACGAGATTTGAAATCGATGTGTCTTTTAGGTGAGCACAATTGTCTTCAATTGCTGATCTGACTCTTTACAGGGTTCTATTACTTTGTCTACATTTTCATTTGTTTTTAAGAGTCCACGAAAGGAGTATCGAGGCAAGGTAGGCGACCCCATGGATTATCATTTCCAGCCCTCTTCTTGGCTGGGTTATAGGGGTACCACTTATGGCCTCCCCAGGGTTGGGTCACTTTTCAGATCTCTATAATTTTTAAATACTCGTAACAAAATTGATCAAGAGATAGATAACAATGTAGACTAGTCCATAAATTTTCTAAAAGGGTCGGGTGAGCAAAGGCGCTTATTCGAGAGTCCTTAATGTTCCAATGTATAAGAACATAATTCAAAGGTTCATTTGATCACGCCATATTTGATAAATATAGAGATCTGAAAAATGACCCACAGCATATGGAGGTTTCATGAGGTACCGCTACAGCCCCAAACTGATGGCGGAATATGATAGCCCAAAAGGATAAACTACGTTGTGGCAATGATAGTTTATTGAACTTGTCAGAGAGTAAATGATTGCTAATCTTTAGTATGACCTGGTGAGATGTAAAATCAGAAACTCTCACGTGATTCTAATTGTCGCCAAAGACTCTTTGATCCTTTTAACGTCCTATATATAAAAATTTGCATTGTTTTCTAATTTGGTTTTTTTCTTCTTGATAATCCAATATTTAATTAATTCTGAGATCTGAACAGTAATCCCGTCCACACGAGGCCCCAGGTGGTACCCCTACAACCATTAGCAATAGTAATATAGGGATACATTTGCTATCATGGTAAATATTTCAGAGTGATTGTACAATGTCCACCTGTTAATTCGACTCACATAAATTACAACAAAATATATCAGGTTTAATAATTACTTTCAATTCTATTCATATCAAATTTTATTATGTTCACTTTGAAGGAAATATTCGCTATCGACAAATAGGGTGGAAAAACGACGAACAAATACCTGGTACTCAGTGTAATGCAACATGTGCAACAAGTATACATTTGCTTTAGGGGTTAGAATCTCAACCATTTTAAAGAAATTTGAACAATCAAATATGAGGGAGATTGGGATGACCCTTGGGCACTTGCCCATCAGAATTCTCACTGCATCTTGATATATGCAGCAGGGATATGTATGATTTAGGGGTCAATACCTCAATTGTTTTAGATATATCTCAAGAATTATAGAATAGGTATTTGAATGACCAAAGGGCACTTGCCTAACAGAATATTCATGCATCTTAACATATGCAGCTACTATTGTGGCTTCCTGCTAATTCCACAAGTACGACGAAGAGTAAATATAAAGGCAAACACTTGCGTGCGGGTATTACCGTCCTTTTTATATTTTGTGTCACGTCGCGATGAAGTATTTTTCACTCAGGTAGAGACGTTAGATGAAGTGCTAGCTCAAATGTTGACCTGCATGGCGCTTATGGTCGTAGCGCATGACACATGACCTCCGTATTTAAGGTATCGAAAGACCCAATACTTTCACTATTAATGCCGATATTATATAGTGAGACTTCCCCCATAGTGAGACTTTCCCCATAGTGAGACTTCACTCATAGCGAGACTTCACCCCTGGAATACTGGATATATAGTAAGGTTTCCCCCTTTACGTTAGTGTCCGGAATCGTCCTTTTCGCTATAATTTACATGTTTTTATTGAAATGCAAGAAGGTTCTTTTACGTACTGTTTGAATTCAATATAAGATAATGTCTGGAAATTATGTACCTTTAAAAAGACCTATTATATATTAGTCGATATGGTTTCTCGGTCAGTGCATGAGATTGTGTTAACTATGAATATTTTCCTATTTTAACTTGGCTCTTTTGATAGCCGAAGGACAACCTAAATTTCTAGTGTCACAATATAACCAATCTATAAGATCATAAGTTAATTAAAGTAATCTGATGTTCTATCATGACGAGCAACCAGGAGTGGATGCAAGGGTCGCTCACGGAAAATTATCTAAACAAAAGATCATGTTTCTGACACCAAGTAACCTTTCTGTTCTTTCTCACATGAATTACGTTTTCCTCAGCATACTCACGTAGTCTTGATAATGTAGGATCCTCATCAGCTGTGTCAGCTCCATAGTTTATGGTTCTACTGTATCAACAATACTTCTGGGAACCTTAAGAGTAGAGTAAGGCTGATATTTGTTTTTCATTTGCGATCTTGTCTTCACAGCGTTTACCTGCCAATTTTGATCAATGTTATCAGGAGGTTTTGCGTCGGGTACATTACCAACAGTAAGGTCATAGACATGCACCGTACTTCATGTAACCCTTTAAGATATGGGATGTCAATGTGCATCTCTGCTATGGGAACTGTGACCATCAGCTAATATGCATATTTGTTCCTTACCAGCTAGGAAATCATATCTGTCACTGTACCTTTTTTAATAATACACTCCCTCAATACCGTCGCTGATTTCCCATCAACATAGATATTGGCATAATAGAACTTGTAGTTTTTTTGATATGCTGACGTCAGGATAGTAGATGGTCTACATACTCTTGAATCTACCACAGAATCGTTCGGAATCGTACTTACAAAACATGTTGGTTGTCACTCATCTGAAATATTTTAGGTGCACAATTCATATCATCTCACCAACATTCAGAAGCGGTATGACCTACTCTTTGACATTTAAAACGTTTCCGTTCATTTTTGGGAGCAAACCTGAATTTTTTGTCTTTGGAGTCGGTTATATCTTACTTTGAGCTCACTTTGTGCTTCTTTTGAATAGCTCTACTCTTACTAGTAGTCTGTATTGCACTGAGATCCTCCGTATCTTTGTACTGATCAGCTAGTTCATACATCTTGTTAAGACTGATGTCCTCTCACAAACATGAATACACTGATCAGGTAACATTAGATCGTATAAACCATAGTATATTTCTGAGGTTTTCGTCATTTCTATCCATCGATCATAATAACTGCTAAGCCATGCTGAAAACCGAGAAAACATTTCAAAAGTATTAGGTCTGCACGATCTAAATTTTATATAAAAACCGTCGTCAGTCAATTCAAACCGTAGAAGTAAAGCGGTCTTAAGTTTCATATATTTCACGGCTTAAGAGCATAAATATCTAGAGCTTTCCCCTTTAAAGGAGCACTTTTTAAACCCCATACCGATTCAACCCAAATTTGAGCCTCAGTGTACCTTTCGAATCTAAGGAGATAGCTAAATATCTTGTCTTTATACAATCAAAATGGAAAAGTTTGTTGCTGTAGGCTTGACATAACCTTGACCAATGTCCAACCCTCTACCCCCACTTGAAATTTCTAACTGCTGTAATTCAAATTCTGACGTAGCTCTCATTTTCTCAAGTTAATGCCAAAGTATCTTTTTCTCTAATTCCGGCTTGACCACTTTATCTTCTTCAGTTCTCTCTCTCTCTCTCTCTCTCTCTCTCTCTCTCTCTCTCTCTCTCTCTCGCTCTCTCTCAATCAATAGATTGCTGATCTTAAATAAGATTTTGCAAGACAACACTCTTAAGAATTAATGACTCATCATAACTATTGCATTGATTTAAAACATCCATGATGTTGCAGCAGAACCCTGTACTTCTCAAATCTAGAGACACTATTTTATCGATTTTCACAAAATGTCGTTTCACATTAATTGGTTACAAAGGATAAGTAGACACTTGAGGGAGTTTGCTGTAAATCTTGCCCATGATCAAACTTACTATTAAGATGTGTTTCTGTTAACACTGTCGATTATTCTGAGCTCCAAAACTACCAGGTACCGGATGTTCAAGAAAACGGAATGCAAATTAAAAAAAAATGAAAGACAACAAAAACAAGAACAAAGCAAAGTAAATTTTGAACAACAAAGGAAAGTGATCAATTTTAACACATTTTTTTCGCAAGCAAGTTGAATTTAGATTGTTACAATGAATTCAATTAGCACATTCTTATCACTATTATTACTAATAAGGAATGGATAACAATAGTATGTTTCTTTATCCGGGTTTAGAATGATAACATTATAGGACCCATTCTGAAAATAATAGAAAAAGATTGAAAGCCTTCTAAACATGATTTGCAAGGTAACAGGAACTGAAATACCATCTTATCAAATTGCATCGCATCCCTGAAGAACATAAGGGAGAGATGTTACCGAACGCAAGTTATGAAAAGAACAATATCCAGTTTGTCAACCCCCAGGGTAGAAAGATCCCCATACTAGCTACCATCAAAGATAAAGATAGAAAGAGACAGGGGCACAAGAGGAGGATACGATAGGAGATAGAAACGCAGGATCAGTTTCTGGAGAACGCACGCTCAGTTGGGCTGCAGCCATTTTCAGGAACGACCTTCCCAAGCATGTTAAAGATGCCCAATACATAAACGTGTTTTTAACTGCTAAAACCCCACTTTTTAAAATTACTATGCCTGACTTTTAACCTTTTTACACATTCCAGATTTTGTCATTGACCGTTTTAATGCAAATTTCTAAATCTTCTTAATGTTTTTTTCTCGTTTGATTTTCACTGCATAGTACGCTGTAACTTAAAAATTAATTATATTATCTTTTTTTAATAATTTTTTTATTTACAAAATTTTTACTTCACACATACAACACTGTTGCATACATATGAGAGATAGGTTACATGGATATTTTCACAACATATTAAATTCATTTTGAAATACGAACTCAATAACATTAACTCAAATACTGTCTACATTTCATAGTTACCTTATTCTTTTATGTAAGTATATGTATGATGTAAACATCTTTTTCAGGAGAGAGAGAGGGGGAGGGATAGAGAGAGGTACATAAGTATTATTTTCTTGGTAACAGATTTTGATAAGTATAATGGATCTAGATATAATATATCTATTGATCAAACACAAAAAAAGCACAAACCTATTCGATGAAAAAGTACATATAGACCTACTTACTAATCATAAATTTTCATATTTCAAATTTTCTCTCAGTGACTTTCATATTCATCATATCTACAGTTTCGTAGCAGCAAGTACTTTTCAACCACAATTCTGTCCGTTACTATTTTTCTAATTGCATGTACTTGAAGACTATTTTGATATTTACAAGAAAAAATATATTGTTTTACTATCAGCAAAATCAAGTTTTGAACTTTATACATATGTCTATTACAGTATTTACCAAATAGTACTGTGAGCTTGATAAAATTTACAGGAATATGAAACTGTTATATTATCTCCCGTTGGTTTCGATGTATATTTTATATATTTCTAATCAATGTGTGTTTTGCTTTTATATATATTTTTTTACTTTGTATTGTACATTCATATCATACCTTAATGTTAAGCTCCCTAGAGTAATTTTTATGGTATAGGACGCTCTCTAATTGTTTTAATCATTATATATGTATACCATGTTTTATATATGTATCTAGTTGTCAATTAAATAAAATTTAATTCATCTTAAAATGAAGGAAATTAATAAATTTGTATGTTTTTACATTCATAGTCTGCATTCATTATTTTATAGCTGCAGATATCTTACCCCTTTGTTATTTAAATTATATTGTCTAAAACAGTAAATTCGACTGCTATCAGTCATTCGGGGCCTTTTACTTGTTGGTCTGCGGATTAAACTTTCCCCTTCTCCCCCTTTCGGCCATTTCAAGGTAAGATTACTATTTCTTTTCTAAATTATTTCTTATTCGTAATCAAACATAAATTATCATGTGTGTAAACGACGGATATTTTCTATCTTGATAATAAAAACACAAACTTTCGTTATTCTTGTTGTAATTTTGACTTTTCATAGACAAACTGAGAGAAAACAATGAACCTGGGTTGAGTCATGCAAATCCTGCAGTACTTTAATAGCCGTGGAAATTGCAGAAAAAGTGAATGGGTCCTTCTCGCTGGACTGCCTCGTTCACGGACTGGTGGGTGGATGTTCCAATACACTGAAGAGCCCCTAGACAGGATAATCGAGAGAAAACAGCATACCTAAAGTTATGTCTTACGACATATCTTGGCAAATCTTTGTGAAACGGGCACCTGCCACCCCCACCCCCCTCTCGTGTTTCCATGGGTTCGTTTTTGCATTGTTCTCAGTTTTTGTATTATTTATAGGATTTATGAGATTGATAATTGTTACTTATCTCATATTTGAGATTGGACGCGGTTAATATTTATATCCTATTGTTTGGATTGGAAGTATGCTTTATGTCGGAATTTTTTGTAAATCTAAACCTTGAGATTTGTTAACGTTGTGATACCTAATCTTTAAAATGAATATATCTAATCTTGTTCTAACATTTTGCAATACTGAGCAGTTTAAATGTCGTGAGAATGTAACAGTGACAAGGAGATATATCTTTCCAAAAGATTTTTTATCTCGAGAAAAGGATGATAGCAGAATGATTCACTAGGGTATAAAACTTGAACAATCTCTTAATCTTTCAATTTACACGGGAAGCTCTCTATCTTACTCTTTTGAGACGGTTTAGTACATTTCCCACATGCAAGTTGTTTAACATGGAAACACATACACATGTTTATATCCTTGTAGCATTCTTGCTAGGAACGAAAGGACTTCTACTCAACCTTAATCAAACGCAAGGTCCAAGTATGTTCGAGAGATTAAACGCATTGGAAAAACAGCTTGCTGACGAAAAAAGGCAACGATATCTACTACAGGTGGAATACAGCGAAGAAAAGGAGAGGATTGCGGAACTAAGACATCTGCAAGACACCATGAACGAAACAAATCAGAAACTACTCCAAGATTACAACTCCGACCCAAAACGATTCCAAGATATCTCAACCCAAATCAGGGGAGCCCTATTGAGCATTTACAACCTTGACTCCAAGCACAACCTAGATATACAAAAAGTGCTAGACGCACTTCGAGATGTCCAAACCTCATTGACCGATATAACGTCAAATCAATCTGATATTTTTCAACTTCAGCGGCACTTCCGAGAGAAGCAAAACGTTTTATCAAACATGTTGGACGCTGTGAAACGTAACCAAACCACAAATAAAGAGAAAATAAAGAGTTTGAGGGCTAGTTTAGTCAGCCTGGCAAACAGCCAGAAAAACTTACAGTCGACAGTGAATTCCACCTCAAATAAACAGACCAGCCTAAACACACAGTTTAACAGTAAGTACACCACCGTCTTGATTTAATCACTTACGGATATAACGTAAAAATTATATTAGACCGGTTTTATATTCTTATCAAGCAGGGTTTATTCAAAGGCTTCTACATGAGAAGAAAATATTTCTTGCTGTGACCAGCAGCTCGACATTTAAAGATATCGACGACGTTTTATCTATTGACAATAATTATTTCCATTCATATGTCGATTCTATATATCCCTGCGCGCTCGAAATAAAAAACAACACACAGTCGTCCATTTCTGCTTCATACTTAGATATTTTATAGAAAGTAGATATTAATGGCAAACTAACAACTCAACTTTATAATAAACGGGATGATTTCAGTTTCTCCATCGTCAGCTTCCCATATTTATGTAGCAATATTCCATTATCACCTGCATATGGTGTTTATATATCTCAACTGATTCGATATGCAAGAGCTTGTTCTGTGTATAGTCAGTTTTTAAATCGAGGCAAGCTACTGACCAACAAGTTGATGGTACAGGGGTTTCAACAGTCTCGATTGAAGTCAACATTTCGTAAATTCTATGGTCGTTATAACGATCTAGTTCGTCAATACAACCTCGCATTTGGTCAAATGCTGTCTGACGTGTTTCATACCGATTGTTAAGCCGTTCTTGGCACACTGATTTTGACTGCGGATAACTCCGTTTACCTGATCAAGATATAGGGCTAACGGCGGGTGTGACCGGTCAACAGGGGATGCTTACTCCTCCTAGGCACCTGGTCCCACATCTGGTGTGTCCAGGAGTCCGTGTTTGCCCAACTATCTAATTTGTATTGCTTATAGGAGTTATGAGATTGATCACTGTTCGTTATCTTCACCTTTCATTGAATATAAATCAAACTTTTCGCGTATAAATATCAAGATTCTCGAATATAAATCAAGACTTATTGAGAATAAATAACAAGATTATCGAATACCAATAACAAGAACATTGAACAGAAATCAAAACTTTTGCATATAAATATAAAGATTATCAAATATAATTGAAGATTTGTATAATATTGCAACGTTTTACACGCCATAATCCTCGTGTTTTGAATTTTGTTATCAAGGTCGTTAAACCTGTGCATCAGTCGCTATGAATAGATTTGATTACTAGTTTTCATTATTTCTATTTTGTACTTTTAGAAATACAGAGGTCTAACGTAGCCTTCGTTGCTGAACTGAGTCACGACGTAGTCAATCCACAAGATAGGTACCACATCATCTTTGACAATGTAAAGCTTAACATTGGTGAAAATTACAGTGCAAATAACGGTGTGTTCACAGCCCCATACCCAGGAATCTACCACTTTGCCTTGGAATTGACCTCCCCTCCACAATCCAGCGATCATACACTACATGTTCAAATCATCAAGAATTCCGTATCCGTTGCCGTAACATTTCTAGATAGCAACACGCAGCAATACCTAAGAAGAACTGGTTCAATTATTTTAGAACTGGACACAAGCGATCTTGTATGGTGTCAAACAGACCATCCTTTCGACTCGAATACACTAACATCTGGCAATACCTATTCAATGTTTTCCGGATTTATTATCCATCCTCTGTAAAATATTATACATAACTTACTTCAATGATATTATTTCCAATACGGAATATCCTCTTCCTTTTCGTTTTATGCAACTTAGTATATGACAGCATTTGTCCTGAAATCAATTTTCAAGTTGCACAGTTCTGTTTTCCCCTTTGTTGAACTCCCACATGCGACCAATTTAACGATTTAGTGGTTATTAGCCTCCATTATGACTATAACAAGATTTGAAATTAATATTAACTTTCAGGTAAGCACAATTGTCCTCATACCTCTATAGGTTCGTCTACATTTTTAATTATATTTGAAAAGTCCACGAAAGAAGTTACCGAAGCAAGGTAGGTAACCCCTTGGGTTATTATTTCGCGCCTTCTGTTTGGGTTGCAGGGGTACCACATAAGGCCTCTTGAGAGTGGGGTCACTTTTCAGATCTCTAGAATTTTTTGATATGACGTAATTGAAACAAAAATGATCAAGATATAGATAACAATGTAGACTAACATAAAACATTTGGGGAAATTCGTTCACCCGAAAGTTCCGAATTTTACATCTAATAAGAACATAAAGTTAAAGGTTCCTTTGATCACGCTATATCTGATAGAGATTAGAGATCTGACAAATGACCCAATATCTGGAGGTCACAGGTGGTACCCCTATAACGCCAAAATGATGGCGAATGATATTCCAAATAATTGACTACATTGCCTCAATATTAGTTTAGTGGACTTTTCAAAGATTTTAAAAGTGCTTACTAAACTTTTTTATGAAGCAGTGAGATGTCGAATTGGGGACTTTCTGGTGGGTCTAATTGCCCCCAGAGACTCACTGATCCCTTTTTAATGGTACTATATATGATAGTCTGCATTGTTTTCTATCGTTTGATTAATTTGAATTTATTGGATCACCCAATATCTAATGCGTATTGAGATCTAAACAGTGACTTCACCCCCTTGAGTCTCCATGTGGTACCCCTACAACCATTAGCAATAGTAATATAGGGAGACATATACTATCATAGTAAATGTTTCCCCTTTAGAATGATTGTAAAATATCTACTTGGTAATTCGATTCACAGAAGTTACAACAAAATATAACAGGTTTTATAATTAATTTTAGGGATTTTATTCATATTGAAACTAATGATGTTCACTATGAAGGAAATATTCGTTATACTTCTTTCAGCCTCGATCTGTTTGTGTATCCATGCGTCTGAACTTATATATATCCCTGACCATATAAATTTGGATGTAATAGTACCCAGAAATGATTCCATGACAATCTGGAGATTGGGAAAATTTTAGACCATGGCGGATTTCCGCCAATGGGGAAAGCTACACTAACTTTTGGCAAGGGGAAATTCTATATTAGGATACACTTTCCCCCAGGGCAAAAAATCTTACCTGCTTTCCATTTTTTATGGAAATGCTATATAAGAAAACAGAGAAGAAATGAAAACAAGGTGATCATGTAGGTATTAATCAACACTTCCCACTGGCAAATAAATTCGATTTGAAACATTATCATAACTTCTTCCTTGTAATTGACCGTGCAATCGGTTTGCTTTAAATAGTAACACAGTCAGCACTAGATGGCACTGTACTGGATAGAACCTGCGAATAGATTGAACATTATATAACTGATATCAATGAGTTCCTTCTCACATATAAGTTTGTGGCACTTCACATGCAGCTGGTGACTCTCGACATATTCTCTAAGAGTTGTAAAAACAAACAAAACGTTCCATTTGAGTTTTTGTTCGTGAAGAGTTAAGAGACGTCACCCACTGTAGGTGAAATACTGCAATATTGACCAATGTGTGTCGCTCAGGGCCATCATGGTGAGGATTCTTCATCACGATAGACGTGTGTCTTTCACTTCCAATGCCGCGTACCTGTCACTAAGTGATAAAACCATCCTATTTATCTATATTAAACGTGTTATAAATTTAAGATACCGAGGCTTAATATTCATGCGAAAATTCAAAGCAATAAGTAATTGCAACACGGTAGAATTAAAACCTTCCCTATAGACTTCCACGACAAGTACTCTGAAGTTGAAATAAAAAATATTCTAGAGCTCCTCCGTGACAATATCTTCGTGGTCTTTGGTGATCAGGTCTTCCAACAGTCTGTTGGAATTCCCATGGGCACGAATTGTGTTCCTTTGTTAGCTGACCTGTTTCTATATTCATATGAAGCAGAATTTTTTCAAAAACTTAAGCGAGAAGAAGAAATCTCTTGCTGTGGCCTTCAATTCGAAATTTAGATATATCGACGACGTTTTGTCTATTAACAATGATAACTTTCATTCATATGTCGATTCGATATATCCCTGTGAGCTCGAAATAAAAGACACCACAGAGTCGTCCACTTCTGCTTCATACTTAGATATTTTATTGAAAGTAGACATTAACGGCAAACTGACAACTCAACTGTATTACAAACGGGATGATTTCAGCTTTCAACAGTCTCAACTGAAGTCAGCATTTCGCAAATTCTATGGTCGTTATATCGATCTAGTTCGTCAATACAACCTATCATTGGGTTAAATGTTGTCTGACATGTTTCATACCGATTGTTAGGCCGTTCTTGGCACACTGATTTTAAATACGGATAACGGATAAATACGGTTTACCTGATAAAGATATAGGGCTCACGGCGGGTGTCACCGATCGACAGGGGATGCTTACTCCTAATAGGCACATGATCCCACCTCTGGTATTTCCAGGGGTCCGTGTTTGCCCAACTATGTACTTTGTATTGCTTATAGGAGTTATGAGATTGATCACTGTTCGTTATCTTCATCTTTCATGATACAGATATTTTACTCCCTTTTTTGCGCATTCATTGACCTAAGCGCGTTCCCATTTTGATTAGTTGGTTGATTGGTTATTTGTTTTACGTCCCGTCGAGAATTTTCCCCTCACGTTGAGACGTCACTAGTTGTAGGTAAAATACCACAAAGAAGAATAGCGCCTACATGAATATCATTTTTACAAATATTCTACTATAGAATGTTAATTTATAATATGTTGATAGTATCTTTATTTGATAAGCATAAACATCGCCGTGATTATATAGAACATTATAGTAGATGTAACGTAACAGGACTTTCAAAAATGCAAAATGTTGCAAAAGCCACCCTAAACCAGAAATAAAACACTGACTGCACATAATCCCATTTGAGAAATTTTGGTTTAAGGTGGCCTTCATGTTGAAAATGACTAAAATGTTTTTTTAATCGTTCTCAAAATTTACCTCGAAATTTAGCAACCTGTCAAACGTGAAACCATTAAATTCACATGCCTGGGTGGCCTGGTGGTTTATGTGCTCGGTAATCTTACAGTTATTTTTTTTTTCTTGCTCTTTATTTCTGTGTGTGTGTGGGGGGGGGGGGGCGTTTTCGAGTTTTTTTTTATGTGATACATATATTCAAACAAATATTAGTAATTTTCATCATATCTTCCAATATATGCAAGTTACGACTTATAATGGGAATTTATTCTGAGATCACTGTAGCTCCGTATTGATAGTTTGTTTACACTAACCTACATGTATTACTGTGTGCACAGGATTTTCAACCCGTAATATGAGTGACGAAAAGTCAAACGAATACTACAACAAAAGGGGCTCAAATGCACAGCGTGTTATAAGTAAGAATAGGTCAAAGGAGGAAAATAACTGTTAAATAGTTTGCCTTCTTCAAAAGTAAATATAAAACCTCATGTAGCAACAGTCATATGATGTTTAGGCGAAGCTAAACACTCGAATTATCAACCAAAGGCAAATGAACTGACGAAATGTATTAAGGGTGCTGCTGTCATGTCAGAAAAAGAGAGTGAGCTTGAATTAAAGTGATGCCATATGTAAAATGGTTATTGTGTGATATGAATGCACCTACGAAAATATTGCACAGTTCATTCCACATATAAACATGGTTGTTTGATCAAAGAACGACTCATATAAATGTCAGTCATGCTAAACTGCAACAGTTATTTATCTTGGTTAATGAAACATTAAAAACGTTGGCCTTATATTTAAAAATAACACATCAGTCTAATATTGAAAACCGGTGTTTTCCCTTTAAATTTCTGAGTCGGCCATTTCGTCAGCGAAATTGCCATACCTCTTTAGACATATGCTTAGCGCTTACGGTCGTAGCATTGGGAGTAATTTAACGTTCCATTGTCTGGCGCGACGCAAGATATCATTTTAAAGGTCATTTCCGAAAGACTGTCATGCTCACTTCTAAATGCTCATGATTTGGCGAACGAGCAATTTCATACCTATGTTTACGTCTTAGATTTGCCGCAGTCATTGCACGAGCTGGGCTCGAACTCACGACCTCATTGCTACGAAGCCAACGCTCTACCATTAAGCTACTGCGTTCAGTGTTGATTAGATAGTCATTCTAAAATTATCAATGACCACAAAACAGAATTTCTAATATCATTATATCTTATTTGTTTCACTTAATTTAATACCAAGTGTTGTGGTAAATCCCTAGGTAGTATGGAAACAGTTCTCGGAATATCATATCAACTATACAAAAACTCTACAGCGGATTCACATTACAAATCATTCATGCTGGAACACAATGAGAACTTTCTTTTATCTGTAACTGCTGGTGTCAGACAGGGATGTTTACTTTCTCCATTCCTTTTAGTATTTCTATAGTGATAAACTTGGTTAGCAAAACATTCTACAACAGTCCATGAGTATACGATGGATATTACAATCAGCTATCGACAACCTTGACTTTACGGATAATGTATGTCACTTATTCCGTTATTGTCAATACTCACATTACATCAATATGAATTACCATATCTATATTGTATTCCTAAATTTCATCAAAACCCTTACAAAGATACATTGCTGAATCCAGTAAATGTTCTACCAAGCCCCTATCTTTGCTTCTCACGAAAATATTAACAGCGGTGAAGGAGAAACTTCAAACGTACTGTGTGACTACATATGCCAAAAGTGGTGTAAATCAAATGTGGATTCTTAAAAATTCTAAAGAACTTTTAGTAAACTTCAAATCACAAGGCTTTTCTCAAATCAACAACATCAAAACGTATGACTTTTCAACTCTTTACACGACCATTCCTCACGATGAATTATTGACTACACTTTTTGACATCCCCATGGGCATCAATTGTGCTCCTTTGTTAGCTGATCTGTTTTTATATTCCCATGAAGCAGAATTTATTCAGAAACCTCTACGTGAGAAGAAAATATATATTGTTATGGCCTTCAATTCGACATTATGATATATCGACGATGTGTTATCTATTAACAATAATAATTTTCATTCATGTCTCGAATCAATATATTCCAGTGAACTCGAAATAAAAGACACCAGAGAGTTGTCCACTTCTGCTTCATACTTAGATATTTTATTGAAAGTAGATATCAACGGCAAACTAACAACTCAACTTTATGACAAAAGGGATGATTTCAGCTCCTCCATCGTCAACTTCCCATATTTATGTAGCAATATTCCATTATCACCTAAATATGGTGTTTACATCTCTCAAATACTTCGATACGCTAGAGCTTGTTCTGCTTATGGTCAGTTTTCAAATCGAAGCAGGCTACCGACAAACATGTTGATGGTACAAGGATTCCAACAGTCTTATTTGAAATCAGCATTTCGCAAATTCTATGGTCGTTACATATGTATGATGATCTAGTTTGCTAATACAACCTATCATTGGGTCAAATACTGTCTGACGTGTTTCATGCCTATTGTTAGGCCGTTCGTGGCACACTGATTTTGACTACGATACCTCCGTTTACCTGATCAAGATATAGGGCTCACGGCTGGTGTGACAGGTCGACAGGGGATGCTTACTCCTCCTAATCACCTGATCCCACCTCTGGTATATCCAGGAGTCCATTTTTGCCCAACTTTTTAATTTGTATTCCTCATAAAAGTTTTAGATTGATTACTGTTCGTTATCTTCACCTTTCATCAAATGAAATTGCAAGCCTTGACACAGTTATAAAAGATAGGACTCCACATAAACTCCAAATAAACTCCAAAACCATATGTGTCCTACCTTAAACGTGTAATTTGTTCTTCAGAAGGAACAGAAGTAGACCCCAAAGATCGAAAAGAACATTCTAAAGTACATTCGCAATCACACAGTCATTTTGGGAAGACAAGACATTGCGAACCTGCGCCAAATTCAGGATATTCAACTCAAGCGTTAAATGAGTGTTCCTCTCTCTATGGACCAAACATCAGCCAATCAGCCATGACCTGTCGGTTTCTTGGTATACCCACACTTTCTAAAGAGAGTTCGGGTATATTGTTGTTATCCCCGTTCGTCCGTCTGTCTGTCACACTTTCTTCTTTCTCAAACTCCTCTTTTATTTTAAGATGTATCCTATTGATCTTTTGGAATATGATAGGTGGTGTCCTGTAAATGTTCAATAGGGGGGTTTCGAAAATTTCAATTTTACCCTGGGGCAAAGGGGGGGGTTAAAAACAATGGTGTTTTTTTTTCTAAAAATGAGAAACCTGGTTCCAAGAACTCCTCATACATTTTATGCAGTAGCTTTTGGGAAATAATTGATGGTGTCCTGTAGATGTGCAATAAGGTTTCGGAATTTTCAATTTTAGCCTGGGGGCAAAATGGGGGGCAAAAACGACGTTTTTCTACAAAAACCTGTTTCCCAGAACTCTTCTTATATTTCATGCATGCACTCGTCCTTTGGAATATGGTTGGTGATATACTTTAGATGTGCAATAAGGTTTCGGAATTTTTTTTTTCACCACGGGGGCCTATTGGGTTGAAAAACATTTCTTATAGGCAGGAGCCAAATCATCTTTTGAAAGTTGGTTGGTGGTGTCCTTTAGATGTACAATAAGTTTTCGAATCTTTAAAAAATGTTTGAGGGGCAAATGGGGTGAGAAAACGACGAACAAAAACCTGGAGCTCAGTGTATTGTGCAACAATAATACATTTGCTCTAAGGGTTGGAATCTCAACCATTTTAAAGATATTTGAACAATCAAAAAATGATGGAGGTTGGAATGACCCCGGGACGCTTGCCCATCAGAATACTCAATGCATCTTGATATATGCAGCAGTAATATATATAGGTTAGGGTTCAGAACCTCCATTGTTTTAAAAATAGTTCAAGAATTATGAAACAGGGTTTGGAATGACCCCAGGGCACTCGCCTAACAGAATACCCAATGCACTTTAACATACGTAGATAGGATATGCATGATATAGGTAATGTTATAACTACTGTGGCTTTACCGCTAGTTGTCATTTGGGGATCCGGGTTAGAATAGGTACTCAGTACTCCTTGCTTGTGGTAAGAGGCGACGAAATGGGGCGGCCCTTCGGAAGAGACCACATTTAAACCGAAGCCTCGTGTCACAGCAGGTGTGGCACGATCAAGATCCCTCACTGCTCAAAGATCGTAAGCGCCGAACGTAGGCCTAAATTTTGCAGCCCTTCACCGGCAGTGGTGACGTCTCCATATGGGTGGAAGATGTTCGAGAGGGACGTTAAACAATAAAGAATCAATCAATCTCTACTATTTACACAAGTACGACGGAGGCAAAAACGTGCGTGCGGATATTACTGTCTTATGGCTGCATCTAGTTTGTATTTTGTTTCATGTCCCGTTTAAGACTTTTTCACTTGTGTAGGGACATCACTAGCTGTAGGTGAAGTGCCACAAATTTTGATGCATGCATGGCACTTATAGTCGTAGCAGTGAGGGTGCTTTAAAATACCAACGCCTGCCATAACAAGTGACCTCCGTTTTTAAGATCATATCCGAAAGACCGCGTTGTAAAAATAATCGGTGATGCTAAAAGGGAATTTGTTGACAATGCGATAAATCAATGCAGTGACAAACCTAAGGATATGTGGAAAAGATTAAAGCAATTTCTACCATCTAAATCTGCAGGCGCATCAGCATCCTACCTAGAAATTGATGGCGAAGTAATCTCAGACTCCTATAAAATTTCAAATGCCTTCAATGATTTCTTTTGTGGCATAGGTCATAAATTTGGAACAAATTTTGATGATTCGCTCCCGAAAATTGAACAACTAATGCCGAAAGGCTCATTTACAATTCCAAATGTATCTATAGAATTTTTGAAGAAAGAAATTAAAAGCATGTCAAGTTCAAAAGCTACAGGTATGGATGAAATTTCTGTAAAATTACTGAAAGTGAGTATTGATGTTGTAGCTGACATATTGTGTTTCATCGTGAATTTCTCTATACAGGAGGGTGACGTAGTAAATGAATGGAAAAAAGCTAGAGTTACCCCGCTTTTCAAATCTGGGGATAATTTCCATGTTAATAATTATAGACCGGTATCTGTTTTACCTATCATAAGTAAAATTATGGAAAGACATGTTTTTAACACTTTTTACGAGTATTTGAATGCAAATAATCTTTTAACAGAGCATCAATCAGGTTTCAGACCAAAACATTCTTGCGAAACTGCTTTACATAATATCATTGACAAATGGCTTGAGAACATTGATAAAGGGAAACTTACAGGTGTACTTTTTATTGATTTAAGCAAAGCATTTGACACAGTTAATCATGATGTATTGATGCACAAACTTTTATCTTATGGTATCTGTGAAAAAACTTTTAAATGGTTTCATTCTTATCTATATGAAAGATCGCAATGTGTCAAATGGAAAGGGACCATCTCAAAGGAAAAAAATGTTACCATCGGAGTCCCTCAGGGTTCTATATTGGGTCCTCTGTTTTTTTATTCTGTTTGTAAATGACTACCCAACATGTCTCAAGCACTCTACAGTCAATATATATGCAGATGATACCACGCAAGATGTTTCTGATAAATCCTTAGATGTAATTGAAAAAAAATAAAGGATGATCTTATAAATTCTATGGAATGGATGCATAAGAACAAATTGACAATAAATTTAAAGAAAACACAATGTATTTTAATAGGAACGTCACAGAAATTATCGAAATGTAGAAACCTTTGTATTAATGTTGGTGAAATCTTTATAGAAAATGTCAAATGTGCCAAACTTTTAGTTGTTTACATCGATGAATGTCTTACGTGGTCTCATCACACAAATGCCTTATGTAAAAAACTTAGTCAGAAACTAGGTGTTTTAAGGAGATTGAGTACTTTTATGTCAAAGGAGGCACTACTCAAAATTTACAATACTATTGTTTTTCCTCATTTTAATTATTGTTGTACAGTATGGCAGGATACAAAAAACAAGACAAATATTGATAGGCTTTTTAAATTACAAAAAAGGGCAGCAAGAATCATTTTACATATCAAAGTACCTCATTCAGTGTCAACTTCTTGCATGCTATCAAATTTGAGATGGATGCCTTTGATTGACTATTTTATTTATCGAAAAATTATTCTTATGTTTAAAGTTTTACATCATATGACTCCAGAGTATTTACATGTTTTTAGATTTGTGAATGAGGTAAACACAAGAAATACAAGACAGAGCTCTACAAATTTTATCTATGTTACAAGAGCCAAAACAGAATATTTTAGAAGATCTTTTATCATTTCAGCAGCAATTTTATGGAACTCGTTACCAGATTTTATAAGAAAATGTACAACTACCACATCTTTTAAATCAGCCTATCTAAAACATTATTTTGACACTCAATGATACTCGTGTGTTTATTGTCTCTTTCCATTTAGTTCTTATCTGTATGTATATAAATTGTGATATTTCCATGCTTTGTGATATATTATGTTCTCGATATGTATATATGTTATAGACAGGACCACAATGTAAACTAGTTTATACAACTAATTGTGCAATCCTGTATAAATAAAGGATATTATTATTATTATTATTTATTATTAAAGACCCAATACTTATTTACCTACTTATCCTCTTCGTCCCCGGTGGGACATAAGGCTTCAACAAGTTGTCTCCATCTAGCTCTGTCCTTGGCAATATACTGTGCCTGTCCCCATGAGTAGCCCATTTCCTCAAGTTCTGATGTCACAGTTCTCCTCCAGGTGGTACGTGGTCTGCCTCTTTTCCTCTTTCCAGGTGGTGTCCAGTGTAGAGCTACTTTGGGAATCCTGTTCTGGGGCATTTTCATTACATGACCAAGCCATCTCATTCTTCTTTGTTTTATCTCTGTGCTGATGGTCTTGCTTTTGCACTTTTGGTGTAGGTTTTTATTACTGATTTTGTTTGGCCAAAAGACCCAATACGTTCACTATTAATGTCGGGTGCTTGACAATAGAACAGTCGCGTCTTGGGTACGACGAGTTTCATTATATTCTAGACTGTAAAATATCAGTTAATATATAGGAAAAGATCATCTGGGCAATCCTTACTCCCAAAACCCTAATGTTTTTTAATTTACAGAACTAAAGAAAACTCAAAAAGACAAAAATGTTGAAAAGACTCTGTATGTTTATTTTGGAAATTTATGATGCTGTCTGTCCTTTTTGATTCACAGATTTATATTTACTTGTTGGCATGTCTCTTTTTATATATTATACATCTGACTAGTTTATTTTGTTAATGTACATATATTACTATTGTAGCTCATGTACCAATAATGGTTTGGGACAATGAACTGAACTTAATTAATGCCAGGTGATTGACGATAGAGGTACAGGTATGACGCGACACCGGGGATCGACCACTGGTCTCCCGAAAACGAAAAATATATCTGAAGATCAAAGTTCAAAGATTACTTTTAAGATACTTAAAATAGTAACATTCAGATTCGTATTTAAGTGCATCTTTACACTGTTTTACGCTGTTTTTCTCACTAGTATTTCTTGGAACTAATTGGACATTTCATATTTCTTGTATGGGACCAAGGGCTCGCAACGAAAATGGTATTTTAGTACAAGACCGTGCTTAGTATGACTAAAGTACAGTGTTAGATTTAAGACCATGGCTAGAAGCGATCTAAGATTGAACAATTCAAGGAAAACCTATAGGATGTTGAAAGAGCTGACTTCATTTACACTTTTACCTCTATTTCATATTTAATGAATGAGATATTTAATATGGGTTGCATTGATATATACTATATAATACCATTCAAGTTGTTAAAGTTTCCTGTCAGTAGGAATTTTCATTGATTTAACCCACATTCCTATTAGAACACCCAGAAAGAATGAACATTTGTTCATATATTCATTAACTATACAAAACAGAGTACCTAGGATATACCATAGATCTACCGATTCACCGCTGTAAAAACCTTCAATTTACCGCGCACGTCTGAGATGTTACATTTTGAATTATCTAAACTATACTCTGGTATATCCCATTTTTACCCAGGGAGCTACAGTTCTTTAGCTAAGTATACTATGTTGTTTGAAATCGGGTATTCTGGGAAATGTTTTAAATGTGTATAGAAAACGGCGAGTATATTTGTAAACTGGAGATATGAAACTTTTCACATTCCGTACTATTCATGAAATACAATGCAAATTAAGTGGGTGTACAAACATATTCTGTGGTGCATATCGATACAAATACAACAAAACTGAGTTATGAAAGTACCAATGGTTAGGGAAATGTTTTGTATTTATGAAAAACTCAATTGACCGAATAGCCTTTGCATGTCTGTGTGTGTGTAATTGTATATCATGTAAAGAAGTTGTGGACATTGAGAACAGATTGGTATCATTGCTCAATCCATTAAGATTTTAACTGAAAATGACTGGGGGAATTTTAGGGGAAAATATTGGGTTTTGTGTGATGATGATTGGAGAATTTTAGCTGGAAATGAACTTAATTACCACAAAGCATATCAGAAACATATGTAAATCAGGGCCGGATCCACTGTAAATAAGTGTCTGGGCCTATCAAGTTGTTAGAAATGGGTTTTACAATTATGCATGTACAGTACAGAAGTATGGTCCTGTAAATAGCTCTTTACTATGCTCAGGTTTTGAGATCGGGATCGGGAAACGAACTACAGTGAAACTTCCTTTCAAGAGCTGGATGTCTTGACCGGTCGTTTGGTCGAGATACATCGTTTCAGATAAACCATGAGTCTAAATTTTAGTAGATCAGCTCTCAGATGCTTAAAGGTAAGGCCTCCCCTCTCCAGATCTTTACAAAGCATTGAGGTATTAGTAACTTTTATAGAAATTGACGACGTTGTTGTGAAGGGTTATTGCCCTTTGCGACCTTCACTAATAATTTTTGTATGAAAGATTAATTTACCTGCTGCAAACTGTTTATTTAAGAAATTTTAAGAAGTATGAATTAGGAAAAACCATAGTTTCAAAATCGCTAAGGCATAGTGTTAAATTTTTTAATATAGTTTGAATTTCCTCTGTCCTGTACAGTAACTGTTGAAGTCGTAGATACCACTGAGTAATCACTTGCAGCTGTATTGTTATTGTTGTTGTTTTAATTCTATTCTGAGCGAGACTTTGAGTGTTCGAAATAAAAATCAAAACAAAATGGAATGGACTTAAAACAGTCTTTGTATTTTAAAATACAGATACATCTATACGGCTATCCCACGGGTTTTGAATTCTGAAATTTAGACTAGTGTCCCAGGTTTAATCATACGTGTCATAAGGAACGTAGGTTTTGAAAGACCTATCAAATAAACCACCTCTGTCAATCAATACCCGTGGAGGTCTCAGGGCTCACACTGGACCAAAATTTTGTGTAGCAACCTGGCGCGCGTACATCGACTCATACACGTTTACTGTAGATCTATATTTCATGTATATTATTCAAGAGGCATATACAACATATCATATCTCTGATTATTCTTACACAATGTATACAACATAGCTTTGTTTAGCTTTTATCACAAATCACTATAATTATTAGGATATTGTGAAAATCGATTGTATTTCAGCAGATTGCTTTTTAGTCAGTCTGATGACATTACAGCACAATCATGGTTTGATTTCTAAATATTGTTTTTGGCTAAGTTGACTCAATTCTATTCCATACCAGAAAAAAATAGGAGTATTTCATAGCATATAAACTGGCTATATTAAATAAAGACAAGAAATGAGTTTCTAAATGTTTATTAATCATTTTAGTAGTGTAAATGACATATATTACTCATTAAATATGCAGTCTAGAAAAAGTCACTGATGACAAAGTTACTGAAAATTAATTACTGTAATACATAACACATGATCATAGTTTCACATCACATTTTCACTGAAGAATCCTGTTTTCATCTTCAAATCCAGAATGACAAAGTGGTCCTTTTGGTGAATCTCATCATGTAGAGGAGAAGGGACTTCATGAAGTCTGAAACAAATTTTAAATGGCTTAAGATGATGTGAAGTCAAAAGATGACAGGATAGCAATTTCAGAAGAACCTACTGTTTTGCATTTCCTCATGGCCATTTTCTAAATAGATCAAACCAAAGACCTAAAGAATAATGCAATTTCCCAACATTCCTCTATTTATACACTATACTAACGTCAAATGGATTAGAAAATATAGCTGAACATTCTAGTTTACCTTTCTAGATGAAATCACTTTTGTACTGTGATGAACCGACAAATTAAATTTTATATATTTTTATTAACACGGAAGTATCTTCCATTGACTAGCTTGTGTGCACAATCACACGCTTTTTATTCCATCCAGTACAAAACAGGTAGCTCCCCAGTAATGACTCGGGGTATCTCTATATTTACGATATGTACTGTAGGCAACTGGCACAAGCAAAGTTCATTTCATTCACACCTACCTGCACATAGAGGATCAACCCTTTGCTTTGTGTAAACTGCTAAATAAACAAGACACCCCTAAGTCTTATTGTTCCCATGAGACAGGGTATCCACATTCTGCACAGGTAAAACAGTCCTGAGGCTGTTTGGATGCCAACAGCTGAAATTCAAAATGGCGCGCGAATACTAAAATACGAAATGTCCGTGTCGCATTTCCGGAATTTCTGTCGCATTTTTTTCTGAAAAATCGCAAAATGCGACAAATGCGATGGGCAGCGCGAGCCCTGAGGTCTGTCTACTAAACTGATTTTGATTTCTCTGAAATTCCGTGTTGATCTGGTTAGTAGTTGTAATTTTAACATCAATGTGGTGTTCCAGTGTAGATTTTGTCTGTTTCATTTCACAATTTTGGATAAAATTATTGAACATATTTAGTGCTGTGGGGAATCTTTAATATCCATAGCAACAGCACAATTCATCTTTATTTGTTTTGGAACCACAGTTACAATCTCAGTGTAAGTGAGGCGCCCATCAAATCACACCAGTAGGGTGAAATGATATGCCCCCTTCACGATACGATACATATTGCAATGATTCAATACTTTCAATACAATACAATGAAGAAACCAATAATAACAATGAAGAAAAAATTAACTATCAAGATTCAAAATCATAATTTTAAAAGCAAAACTGCCAAACGGTGAGATGCCTGTTCACTGTAATTTAAACTGATATAGTTTATTATTTTTTTCTTCAACTTCAAGGCAAACAACAGTTTGAACATTATTTGATGCTATTTTGTCCTGCATGCAGGTAGAAAAAATATGTACAGGCCGAGACTGATGTATTTTACTGATCCCGTTTGTAATAAACGTATCGAACCGAAAATCAAGGCAATGAATCGAATATTGAATTGAACGTTTATATTGAACAGTATCGATATTTTGGTGAATCGTTTCAGCCCTACTCACCAGAATTGTTTTGTATCATTTTGACGGAAGATGTTCCTATCTGGACATTAAACATGTGCTGCTGGTTGGGGTTTGATGTAATAAAAGACTAAACAAATATCACCTCAAAAAGAAATTTGGACATAGCAGGATAACTATCCCTGACTATTTTTATACCCACCCATAAACCACACATGCATCCTTATGGTTGAAGATGTAAACAAGCAAAATAATTTTTCCCATTGTTTTAAGAAATAAAGGTTGCTCTGTTGAATATAAATCAAGATTTCACCTCATCCTAAAAGGAGAAATGTGTTACTTTCTTTTAGTTTTTCCTCAAGCAGCTAGGTTATATTCCTACTTAAGAAAACATCTTAACATCTCAGAAAAGTCCCATTGTTAGAATTCCAGGAGAGCTGTAGATATCACTTACCACGCGGATGACTTATTTGACTTTTTAAAACAACACCTTTTCAGATAAGCTGAAACTAATGTGGAATTGATTGATGATATCTTGTTGAGAATTTTTCACTCATATGGCCACGTCACCAATACCAGTGAAGGGCTTCAAATTTAGGCCTATGATTGGCGCTTACGGCCATTGAGTTGTTTAGCTATGCAATTTTCTAACTAGTCTCTCCATGATTTTTTTCCCCTTCTTTCCTTTGATGATGATAAACCTATCTAGATGTGTAGAGCAGTATCAATATCTATACTTATTTATTTTCAGGGAAGGCATTATGGAACTTTGGCACCACTTGCCCGTGCAGAAAACTTGAAAGTATGTTTTTAATTAGAGCTGTCATTGATGAGAATTTCAAATATTCAATGAACAGAAAGTATATGTATATATATATATATATATATATATATATATATATATATATATAATTACTTTTCGCAATGATCGGTAAAAGTATAGGTAAAAAATAAAAAAGATACACAAAGACGTTTAGTAAAGCTTTAGCGCTTTCATTTCAAATCTTCAGAAGCTTTACATTTAGTAACATAGCGACATTACGTCACAAACAGCGGAACGTTAAAATTAAACAAATCTAGACGTCATTACATACTGACTGTTGAAACGTATTGTTCATTGTGACGTCATAGTAAAGCAAAACAAATTTCAACGTCATAAGACACTGAACGTTAAAACATAGTGTTTACAGTGATGTCATTATAAAGTAATTTTCATTAAGTTGTGAAAACTTTCAACGGATGTCTATTACAAACCTACCGACACACACCAATACCTACATTTTAGATCATGTCATCCACACCATACAAAAAACTGCAATTCCCTACAATCTGGCTAAACGTTTATGAACAATAGTGAGTGATGTAAATACCCGAGGTATTTGTTTGTTGGAACTCAGATCCTACTTACAAAAACAAGGTCATCCTGATAAACTTATGGAAAATGGAATTGAAAAAGCAAAGAGTTATGATCGCTCTCAACTACTTGCTACAAACAACCGGGAAAAAGACAAAGATATAATTCCATTTGTACATACACATAACCCGCAAAATAGAAATATCAACTCAATAGTTAATCAACTAAACAATATACTGAAAGACGACCAATCAACCAAGAAAATATTCAGAAAAATAAAATTCATCAACAGCAAACGTCAACCGAAAAATCTGAAAAGAATATTATGCCCTCCATATCTTAAAGACAATCACAACGTTACTAAGTGTGGGGATCCACGATGTGGGACCTGTCAATACATAACGGAAGGATCACAATACAACTTTAACGGACGGATATTTAAAGTTAATGCCAACATGTCGTGCGATAGCAAAAATGTCCTGTATGTCATTACATGTCCTGGATGCAAAGAATTTTATATTGGGGAAACAAGCACCCCTCTTTGAGCTCGCGTGTGGGTCCACAAACAGCATATCCACAACCCAGAATACAGACAAATTCACCTAAGTGAACATTTAGATGTTTGTGGACAAAAACAATTCAATATATTTCCATTTTACAAGTTTACAGGTGGAAGTGACATTCAGAGATGTGAAAAGGAAAAACATTTCATTAATATGTTCAAACTTTAACTCAATAATTCAGTTTAACGTTATCATATTTGTAAATGAAAATTACTTTATAATGACATGACTGTAAACACTATGTTTTAACGTTCAGTGTCTTATGACGTTGAAATTTGTTTTGCTTTACTATGACATCACAATGAACAATACGTTTCAACAGTCAGTATGTAATGACGTCTAGATTTGTTTGATTTTAACGTTCTGCTCTTTGTGATGTAACGTCGCTATGTTACTAAATGTAAAGCTTCTGAAGATTTGAAATGAAAGCGCTAAAGCTTTACCAAACGTCTTCGTGTATCTTTTTTTTTACCTATATATATAATTATATATATAACCCCTACCCGGTGTTGAACTCACGACCTGCGGAACCAAATCTCCTAGCAGCATATAATCAGCGTGCTTCCATTCTCAATGACTGTGTAGCATGTGACAGCGTGGCGAGAATTCCATCGTCATCGAAAGCAATTTTTTTTTACTTACCTAGATGGTCGAGCGGTCTAGTGCGCTGATTACATGCTGCTAGGAGATTTGGTTCCGCAGGTCGTGAGTTCAACCCTGGGTAGGGGCGGAAGTGGGTATCCAAATAAAGTGAAATTTTCTGTGCCTTATATTAAATATTTCTTCACTTAGGGCAGTTATGTTCATTTAAGAGTTCATTGCTATTTCCGTGCTTTATATATATATAATATTGTGTTTCTCTATTAGTTTATCAACTTAAAAGAATAACACCAAAAGTATTTAATTGATGATTTAATCGATTGACATATTAAATGAAATTATGCATTTTTTCAATAACCTACAGTGTGCCATTAATAGTCTGACTGTTATGTATTAAAAAAATGTATTGGTATAGTGTCTGAAAAGTTTGAACCAATGATATAGCAATACTGAAGAAAGTTCTAATTTTGTATGTACACTATCATTTGTAATACCATAATGAATAGATTCTCTGTAAATATGATCTCATGTTGACAGTGTACGTCTTTTACAGCTGACAACTTTAGGAAATAAAATCAATGTAACATCTGTAGACAACATCAACACCAATTCCTCCATCGGGCAGGTGTCCATCTTTCTGAAAGCTGGGTCTCGATATGAGTCTCCATACCAGCTCGGAGTTACACATTACCTCAGAGCAACTTCCCTCAGTGTGAGTTACCTCCCCTCTATTAATCGGTCAGTTACCTTCCCTCCATGTGAGTTACCTTCCCTCTAATCTGTCAGTTACCTTCCCTCCGTGTGAGTTATCTCCCCTCTAATCTGTCAGTTACCTTCCCTCCGTGTGAGTTATCTCCCCTCTAATCTGTCAGTTACCTTCCCTCCGTGTGAGTTATCTCCCCTCTAATCTGTCAGTTACCTTCCCTCCATGTGAGTTATCTCCCCTCTAATCTGTCAGTTACCTTCCCTCCGTGTGAGTTATCTCCCCTCTAATCTGTCAGTTACCTTCCCTCCGTGTGAGTTATCTCCCCTCTAATCTGTCAGTTACCTTCCCTCCATGTGAGTTATCTCCCCTCTAATCTGTCAGTTACCTTCCCTCCGTGTGAGTTATCTCCCCTCTAATCTGTCAGTTACCTTCCCTCCGTGTGAGTTACCTTCCCTCTAATCTGTCAGTTACCTTCCCTCCCTGTGAGTTACCTCCTCTTAGTGTGAGTTATGTGTATTTTGATTCTTGTATGTAATTTGTTTGATATGCATGTTAGGGAAATGTGATCAACTGAATATTTCAAGGATTTTACCATACTCTAGTACATTATTTTTATATCTGGTTATTCTCAGGGTAGAGGAATTTGTATACAGAAGAAATAACATAATCTAGGATAGTTCACTTTCACATGTTTTACTGAGATAAAAATTAAGAATACTTCCAACATGTTTAAACACAAGAATGAATGAGACAAAGTCCAGAAAAATCATAGTTCACATATTGTTATTTAACATGACTTTCTTCTTTTTCAGAACACAATGCCTTTCTCTGGGTTTAAACTTGTTAAAAATATTGATGAAGCAGGAGGCAACTTGAGGTATATATATATAAATCTTAATTCCTAGATGCTCTTTTTATAGTTTGATTTTTCTATCATGTCGCTTTGATACAGTTTTAGTCAAACATTTACTTGCACGACGCAGTGACACTACCAATGTAATTAGATAACAAGTTTTTTAAACAATGTTTAAGGAAATTTTATGCATTGAGCAATAAGTTAAACTTTGAGGATTAATCATTACAGTATTCAAACCACACGGGAACACATGATCTATACAGTGGAGGGCCCATCCTCACAGCTGTAAGTACTTGTATATCTACTCTGTCAGTATGTGTTGTGTATCTACTCTGTCAGTATGTGTTGTGTATTCTGTCAGTATGTGTTGTATATCTATTCTGTCAGTATGTGTTGTATATCTATTCTGTCAGTATGTGTTGTGTATTCTGTCAGTATGTGTTGTGTATCTACTCTGTCAGTATGTGTTGTATATCTATTCTGTCAGTATGTGTTGTATATCTATTCTGTCAGTATGTGTTGTGTATCTATTCTGTCAGTATGTGTTGTATATCTATTCTGTCAGTATGTGTTGTATATTCTGTCAGTATGTGTTGTGTATCTATTCTGTCAGTATGTGTTGTGTATTCTGTCAGTATGTGTTGTATATCTATTCTGTCAGTATGTGTTGTGTATTCTGTCAGTATGTGTTGTGTATCTATTCTGTCAGTATGTGTTGTATATCTATTCTGTCAGTATGTGTTGTGTATCTATTCTGTCAGTATGTGTTGTGTATCTATTCTGTTAGTATGTGTTGTATATCTATTCTGTCAGTATGTGTTGTGTATCTATTCTGTCAGTATGTGTTGTATATTCTGTCAGTATGTGTTGTGTATTCTGTCAGTATGTGTTGTATATCTATTCTGTCAGTATGTGTTGTATATCTATTCTGTCAGTATGTGTTGTATATCTATTCTGTCAGTATGTGTTGTATATCTATTCTGTTAGTATGTGTTGTATATTCTGTCAGTATGTGTTGTGTATTCTGTCAGTATGTGTTGTATATCTATTCTGTCAGTATGTGTTGTATATCTATTCTGTCAGTATGTGTTGTATATCTATTCTGTCAGTATGTGTTGTATATCTATTCTGTCAGTATGTGTTGTATATCTATTCTGTCAGTATGTGTTGTGTATCTATTCTGTCAGTATGTGTTGTATATCTATTCTGTCAGTATGTGTTGTATATCTATTCTGTCAGTATGTGTTGTGTATTCTGTCAGTATGTGTTGTGTATTCTGTTAGTATGTGTTGTGTATCTATTCTGTCAGTATGTGTTGTATATCTATTCTGTCAGTATGTGTTGTATATCTATTCTGTTAGTATGTGTTGTGTATTCTGTCAGTATGTGTTGTATATTCTGTTAGTATGTGTTGTATATCTATTCTGTCAGTATGTGTTGTATATTCTGTCAGTATGTGTTGTATATTCTGTCAGTATGTGTTGTGTATCTATTCTGTTAGTATGTGTTGTGTATCTATTCTGTCAGTATGTGTTGTATATCTATTCTGTCAGTATGTGTTGTATATCTATTCTGTCAGTATGTGTTGTATATTCTGTCAGTATGTGTTGTATATCTATTCTGTTAGTATGTGTTGTATATCTATTCTGTTAGTATGTGTTGTATATCTATTCTGTTAGTATGTGTTGTATATTTATTCTGTCAGTATGTGTTGTATATCTATTCTGTCAGTATGTGTTGTGTATTCTGTCAGTATGTGTTGTATATCTATTCTGTTAGTATGTGTTGTATATCTATTCTGTCAGTATGTGTTGTATATTTATTCTGTCAGTATGTGTTGTATATCTATTCTGTTAGTATGTATTGTATATCTATTCTGTCAGTATGTGTTGTATATTCTGTCAGTATGTGTTGTATATCTATTCTGTTAGTATGTGTTGTATATTTATTCTGTCAGTATGTGTTGTGTATTCTGTCAGTATGTGTTGTGTATCTATTCTGTCAGTATGTGTTGTGTATCTATTCTGTCAGTATGTGTTGTATATCTATTCTGTCAGTATGTGTTGTATATCTATTCTGTCAGTATGTGTTGTATATTCTGTCAGTATGTGTTGTATATCTATTCTGTTAGTATGTGTTGTATATCTATTCTGTTAGTATGTGTTGTATATCTATTCTGTCAGTATGTGTTGTATATCTATTCTGTTAGTATGTGTTGTATATCTATTCTGTCAGTATGTGTTGTGTATTCTGTCAGTATGTGTTGTATATCTATTCTGTTAGTATGTGTTGTATATCTATTCTGTCAGTATGTGTTGTATATTTATTCTGTCAGTATGTGTTGTATATCTATTCTGTTAGTATGTATTGTATATCTATTCTGTCAGTATGTGTTGTATATCTATTCTGTCAGTATGTGTTGTATATCTATTCTGTCAGTATGTGTTGTATATCTATTCTGTCAGTATGTGTTGTATATCTATTCTGTCAGTATGTGTTGTATATCTATTCTGTCAGTATGTGTTGTATATTCTGTCAGTATGTGTTGTATATCTATTCTGTTAGTATGTGTTGTATATCTATTCTGTTAGTATGTATTGTATATCTATTCTGTCAGTATGTGTTGTGTATTCTGTCAGTATGTGTTGTATATCTATTCTGTTAGTATGTGTTGTATATCTATTCTGTCAGTATGTGTTGTATATCTATTCTGTCAGTATGTGTTGTGTATTCTGTCAGTATGTGTTGTGTATCTATTCTGTCAGTATGTGTTGTATATCTATTCTGTCAGTATGTGTTGTGTATCTATTCTGTCAGTATGTGTTGTATATCTATTCTGTCAGTATGTGTTGTATATCTATTCTCTCAGTATGTGTTGTATATCTATTCTGTCAGTATGTGTTGTGTATTCTGTCAGTATGTGTTGTGTATCTACTCTGTTAGTATGTGTTGTATATCTATTCTGTCAGTATGTGTTGTATATCTATATGATTCAAATTATTGCATATAATTGAGATGTAAATGAATAGCATTTGCAATTACACACAGTTGTAGATATGTACATGTATTCAAATACATTTTTATGCTCTCAGAAAAATTTCTGGAGAACATATAGTCCCTGTCATATCTGTCCGTCCCTTCGTCCAAGCTTATATCACCTAAACCTTTCAAAAGAAATTGATATAATTGATCACAAATGTTCTTTGATACAAGGACTTGTGAACCAAGGTATTTCAAGATCGCTTTGAAAAGATCAAGGTCACTCAGAACATGTAAAAGTTTCTTATTTCAACAGTATTTGATATAAAAGTTCCCATCTCCTAAACCTTTCATCAAAAATGTCCACCATTGTACACTCCTTCTCAAGCATCAATTAAAGAATGCCCAGATTTCCTCTGTCAATTATGTGTCGTCGTCAAGAACAACAGTTCTGGTGGCCCGATATACCAAAAAACGGCAAGAAATGTTGGACAATCATATAAATAGAATAAATGATAATTTCAAATAAAATCAAGCGATTTAAATAAATGAATTGATATATTTTTTAATTTTTATTTCTAAGCAATGAGAGAGTTTTGTGAATTTGGTAGACATACTTTTATTTTAACAGAGAGAGTTTTGTGACTTAGACATACTTTTTATTTTAACTGAGAGAGTTTTGTGAATTAGATAGACCTAATTTTATTTCAACAGAGAGAGTTTTGTGATATAAGGAGACCTACTATTATTGTAACAGAAAAAGTTTTATGAATATGATCTACTTTTGTTTTAACAGAGAGAGTTTTGTGAAGTACCTGGGAGCCATTTTGACAAAGCCAACTTTTGAGAAATGGCACATGGAGCCGTGTGAATGGCGCATCCATGAGGATCTAGCCCAGTACAAAGCCAATAACGACCAGAGTCAGTGCTGTCATTCTCTTGCTACTTAAAACTTCCTCAGTTTAACAGTGGTATAAATGTCCCAGTACAAAGCCAATAACGACCAGAGTCAGTGTTGTCATTCTCTTGCTACTTAAAACTTCCTCTGTTTAACAGTGGTATAAATGTCCCAGTACAAAGCCAATAACGACCAGAGTCAGTGCTGTTATTCTCTTGCTACTTAAAACTTCCTCTGTTTAACAGTGGTATAAATGTCCTAGTGAAACACACTCTTTGTATGAAAATTTAAAAACCTTGTTTCACATTTGCATGTACAATGTATGATTATAAATGGAGTTGGTACCTTGGGTATGTGTCACTTTTAAAAATACTGTATACTGGAAAATTTTGGCTCTTGTTTTATAATCACCCACTTCACCCTCATTCTGAATGGGTGAGTGAAAACTGGGATAATTAAAATTTATAAAATCAGAAGGTACATGTAAAATTAATAGGTTTGAGTGAGTGTAAAATGGCACAAAATCATTCGTCAATGCATCTGGTGAAAAATAACATTGGGCAAAACTTTCCCAGGATGCAGTGGTAATAGAATGCATCGTGGCAGTACATTTGTTCTGCTGGTCCAGTTTTACACATGTCATTCTGTGATTCCTTTTGACAGTGGCTTTTGAGGATCTGCACCGTGCTGCTTACCGGTACAACCTCGGGAACTCGGTGTACTGTCCAGACTCCATGGTGGGAAGTGTGGATGCTGATATGGTATGAGGCTTTAACTTAAATCTGTAGTACATACTGTCTTCAACTTAGTGAGATGTCGTCTCACAGTACAAAAGTACTGTACTTAAACTTAGTGAGATGTTGCCTCACATTACAAAAGTACTGTACTTAAACTTAGTGAGATGTTGCCTCACATTACAAAAGTACTATACTTAAACTTAGTGAGATGTCGTCTCGTGGTACAAAAGTACTGTCTTCAACTTAGTGAGATGTCGTCTCACAGTACAAAAGTACTGTACTTAAACTTAGTGAGATGTTGCCTCACATTACAAAAGTACTGTACTTAAACTTAGTGAGATGTCGTCTCACGGTATACAAGTACTGTACTTAAACTTAGTGAGATGTCGTCTCGTGGTACAAAAGTACTGTCTTCAACTTAGTGAGATGTCGTCTCACAGTACAAAAGTACTGTACTTAAACTTAGTGAGATGTTGCCTCACATTATAAAAGTACTGTACTTAAACTTAGTGAGATGTCGTCTCACGGTATAAAAGTACTGTACTTAAACTTAGTGAGATGTCGTCTCACGGTATAAAAGTACTGTACTTAAACTTAGTGAGATGTTGCCTCACATTACAAAAGTACTGTACTTAAACTTAGTGAGATGTCGTCTCACGGTATAAAAGTACTGTACTTAAACTTAGTGAGATGTTGCCTCACATTACAAAAGTACTGTACTTAAACTTAGTGAGATGTTGCCTCACATTACAAAAGTACTGTACTTAAACTTAGTGAGATGTCGTCTCACGGTATAAAAGTACTGTACTTAAACTTAGTGAGATGTCGTCTCGTGGTACAAAAGTACTGTCTTCAACTTAGTGAGATGTCGTCTCACAGTACAAAAGTACTGTACTTAAACTTAGTGAGATGTTGCCTCACATTACAAAAGTACTGTACTTAAACTTAGTGAGATGTTGCCTCACATTACAAAAGTACTGTACTTAAACTTAGTGAGATGTCGTCTCACGGTATAAAAGTACTGTACTTAAACTTAGTGAGATGTTGCCTCACATTACAAAAGTACTGTACTTAAACTTAGTGAGATGTTGCCTCACATTATAAAAGTACTGTACTTAAACTTAGTGAGATGTCGTCTCACGGTATAAAAGTACTGTACTTAAACTTAGTGAGATGTCGTCTCACGGTATAAAAGTACTGTACTTAAACTTAGTGAGATGTTGCCTCACATTATAAAAGTACTGTACTTAAACTTAGTGAGATGTCGTCTCACGGTATAAAAGTACTGTACTTAAACTTAGTGAGATGTCGTCTCACGGTATAAAAGTACTGTACTTAAACTTAGTGAGATGTCGTCTCACGGTATAAAAGTACTGTACTTAAACTTAGTGAGATGTCGTCTCACGGTATAAAAGTACTGTACTTAAACTTAGTGAGATGTCGTCTCACGGTATAAAAGTACTGTACTTAAACTTAGTGAGATGTCGTCTCACGGTATAAAAGTACTGTACTTAAACTTAGTGAGATGTTAGATGACAAGACCTTAACAATGTACTCTCTTGACACATGAGCATATATGTTATGTCCTATTTAGATGGTAAATATAACTTCCACTGCAATCTCATCCTCGTTTGTTGTGTAGTACTGTGAGACTCTTATAACACAGATAAAAGGATAGAAAACATCTAGAAAATGGAGTAATTTTTTACAGTACAATTCAAAGTTTAGTGTTAGAGTATGTGTGCAGTTTACACAATGTTTTGAATTGTACAACATAGGGTTGGCAAAAATGTGGTCAATATGAGTATTGACCGGGCCGGTGGTCAATACTGGTCAAAACCGTTCAATACTGGTTAATACTGGTCGAATGAAAATTATTTGGTCATTATAGTCTGTTATTTATTTTAAATGTGTTATTTATTTTAAATGTTTAAATACTGTAATTCATAACATGCACTATCAGTTTATAATATACTTATAAGTCATAATATTAAATAAATAATGTACAAATGACTCTGTTGAATTGGGGAAGATGTAAAAGTTTCTGTTCAAATTCCTTAGTTTAACAAGAACTACTTATAAGTATTGTTTCATCAATCTTCATTTTAACTGTTAAATAAACATATGATGGTGGTGTTTTCATAACAATAACACTCACACTGGTCATCTATGGTCCCAGCCCATGCTTATTAACACCTGTCAACTCTGCTTCCTGTGCTCAGGTAATGTCCAGCCACCTTTTATTCTTAATCTGTCCAGGTACATGTATTAACGAATACTGGACAACTCGCCCCCAAGACAAGTCGCCCCCTCTTAGGACAAATCGCCCTCTCTCAGGACAAGTCGTCCCCTTCTCTTGAGACAACTCGCCCCCATTATTATATATAGATATATTATCACATTTTATTTTTATTGTGTGTGTTATTTACACTTTTAACCCTATAAAGATACGTCTTTTTATTTCATACTTTAACACGAATGGTAAATTCTAATAGAATTATACACAGATTTGATTATTGCATTTCAGAAAAAGTTACATTTTTCATAAATCAATTGGCAAGGAAAATTATATTTACTGATCTTCAGGTAATTGATTAAATGTCTCCAATACTGAGAAAATTTTGGGTTTATTTGGGGGGGTGTGAGTGGGTTTTTTTTTTTTTTTTTTTTTTTTATCGATATAGTATACATAAGTGTAAAGGTGAAGCATGAATATTCTGATACATGTAATTATCTTTTAATGCGTTTCTCAACTAATTCACGTTGAAAAATAATAAAATTCCCATTTTAGAAATTTTATAACGGCTTTGCTTTACTGATTCTTTTTACGCGGGGTGATTCTTTTTACGCAGCAATTTCAAAGTGTAAAGAACTCTGATGATGAGTACCTCATAATGTTTGAAGTAAATTTATAACAGCTTTGGGGAAATCAAACAATTAGATTTAACAACAGATGCAGATTATTGATAATTATACTACGTCAGCTGTAGACCAAGCTAATACTCTCCCTATACCAAACGCTAACTTGTTTCCGCTGAAATTATATATTTTACATGTACATAAAAGTGATGATGAATTTACTGAACCCAAACACTGGATTTTCACTAAAATCTTTCGTCTTGCATAAAAAGACACGAAGTTCGATGTTTATGTGAACACGTCTTATTGTCTGTGATGTATATACTATCTATAAGAAATTCATTAATTTATTGCTAAAACACCTCTTGGACTTAGACCAAAAATAATAATTGTAAACATGTATGATATGAAGGGGGCGAGTTGTCTTGAGGGCAAGTTGTCTTAGGGGCGAGTTGTCCCGATGAGGGGGCGAGTTGTCTTGAGGGTGAGTTGTCTTGGGGACGAGTTGTCCTGATACCGTATTAACAGGTCTGTCTCCAATTGTCAAGCTATGCTTTAGAACTGTGACCCTTTGGTAGGTACTGAAGATATTTCGGTCAGTTTCAGCAAACCAAATATATTGAACTTATGAAATTACATTTGATTATCTAATGAAAGATATTAATCAACTGTGCTGATCCATATAATGAAAAGACTTAATTTATCTTTATCTTTGCAAGAAATGTACAAAAATAGGAAAATTGACAGTTTAAATCACAATTGACCACTTTGGGAGTATTGACCGGGACGGTTAAAACCACTGGTTAACCGCCCAACCCTGGTTACTACAACATCCAGATTAGACAATATTTACTGTACCCTATAATGCTCAGTTAGATTACCAGTCTGAATTATCTTCCTATGTATCCTAAATAATAGTAAACCATACTCTATTATTATATCTAAAATGTATTTAAGCATGGTTTACTGGGTAACCTGGGTTTGTAAGAGGTGTTTTGAATTTACTTCTTTTTACAATAAAAGATAAAATGGATAACCTCACTGTTTACGTGAAGCTTGAGTGACTCTGATTGTTAACATGAAGCTTGAGTGACTCTGATTGTTTACGTGAAGCTTGAGTGCCTCTGATTGTTTACGTGAAGCTTGAGTGCCTCTGATTGTTTACGTGAAGCTTGAGTGCCTCTGATTGTTTATGTGAAGCTTGAGTGCCTCTGATTGTTTACGTGAAGCTTGAGTGCCTCTGATTGTTTAAATGGAAGCTTGAGTGCCTCTGATTGTTTACGTGAAGCTTGAGTGCCTCTGATTGTTTATGTGAAGCTTGAGTGCCTCTGATTGTTTACATGAAACTTGAGCGCCTCTGATTCACTGTGTTAAATATTTAGGTTGTCATTGCAGATGAGGTATTTCATGATTGACCACTTCCGAGGGGAGGATATGATGGTAGTCGGTACTGGTGTTAACCAGGGACTTCTGGAAAAATATTGTGAACCTATGGAAACGCTTGACCAAAATTATGAAGAAGTACTAGACCTGTTACAAAACCCACAAGGACGTGTCTCATTTGATTATGGGGAAACAGACGTTGCCATCACTGTCCCTGATAAGAATGAGGTGGAGATCGTAGACATGGATGACATTTTCAAAATCCCACGTTTACCTGCCAAATATTATGGAGGTATGTACCAATGAATCACAAAATATGATGTTTACTAGACAAAGGCTTTACCTGTCATATCTTAAAGAATTAGAAATCAAATCTCTTATTTATCTGCTATATCTTACAGAGTTAGAAATCAAATCTCTTATTATCTGCTATATCTTACAGAGTTAGAAATCAAATCTCTTATTTATCTGCTATATCTTACAGAGTTAGAAATCAAATCTCTTATTTATCTGCTATATCTTACAGAGTTCGAAATCAAATCTCTTATTTATCTGCTATATCTTACAGAGTTAGAAATCAAATCTCTTATTTATCTGCTATATCTTACAGAGTTCGAAATCAAATCTCTTATTTATCTGCTATATCTTACAGAGTTAGAAATCAAATCTCTTATTTATCTGCTATATCTTACAGAGTTAGAAATCAAATCTCTCATTTATCTGCTATATCTTACAGAGTTAGAAATCAATTGAAATCTCTTATTTACCTGTCATATCTTACAGAGTTAGATGTTGTATCTGAATCCAAAAGGGATTCAAATACACAACTGATTTTTTTTTTTTGATGTGTTAGATTATTTGGTTTACTGCTGATGACCATGTACCTTAAGGTTATCACTGCACAAATTAGAAATGTTTAACATTGAGGTAAACATTATTTTCAGGGTACTACCAGGACTAAATATAACAATGTTCCATCAGTCGAACAGCGTTATTTTTATGCCCCCGAGATCGAAGATCAGGGGGCATATTGTTTTTGTCCTGTCTGTCATTCCGTCATTATGTCAGAAACTTTAACCTTGCTAATAACTTTTGAACAGTAAGTGATAGAGCTTTGATATTTCACATGAGTATTCCTTGTGACAAGACCTTTCCGTGGGTACCAACATTTTTTACCCTGTGACCTTGACCTTGGAGTTTGACCTACTTTTTGAAAACTTTAACCTTGCTAATAACTTTTGAACAGTAAGTGATTGAGCTTTGATATTTCACATGAGTATTCCTTGTGACCAGACCTTTCCGTTGGTACTAAACCTTTTGACCTTGACATTTGACATACTTTTAATTTTTTTTTACATTGGTCATAACTTCTAAATGGTAAATATTAGAGCTTTCATATTGTACATGAGCATTTCTTGTGACAAGACCTTTCTACTGGTACCAAGATATTTGTCCTTGTGACCTTGGCCATCTTCGGAATTGGCCAACACACCTTGTTCTTTTGATGATAATCACGACAGTGGGCTACAGCTTTTTAGGTCACCTGAGTAAACTCAGGTGACCTATTGCAATTGGCTTTTGTCCGTCGTCGTGCGTTAACAATTGAACATTTTTAACTTCTTGATAACTATCATTCCAATTCTTTTCAAATTTGGTATGAAACAGATTTGGAACAAGGGGAATATAAATTGTAAATTCCAGAATTCCTGCACCCCTGGGGCCTTAGGGGCAGGGCAAAAACTGCCCAAAAATGATCATTATTCAAAAATCTTCTTCTCAAGAACCACACACATGTAAGAAAAACTAAATGCATAATGATGTAGAGCAGGAAGGCCTCTACCAAAATTGTAAATTTCATGATCCCCAGAGTAGGGGTTCTGACCCCAGGGCGGGGCCAAACTTGTTATATAGTGTTTATATGTAAAACACTTAAATAACATCTTCTTTAGTGCTATTAATACTAAATTGAAAGTAAATAGATATTTAGAAAGAGCAGGTAGTCCTTTACCAAAATTGTGAATTTGATGATCCCAGGGGTAGGGATTTTGGTATCAGTGTGGGGCCAAAATAATCAGTTATTAAATGTGTTCACAATAGACATTTTTATCTTCTTCTTGATAACTATCATTCCAATTCTTTTCAAATTTGGTATGAAACATATTTGGAACAATGGGAACATAAATTGTAAATTTCAGGATTTCTGCACCCCTGGGGCCTTAGGGGCAGGGCAAGAACTGCCCAAAAATGACAAATTTTCAAAAATCTTCTTCTAAAGAACCACACATATGTAAGAAAAACTAAATGCATGGTGATGTAGAGCAGGAAGAGCTCTACCAAAATTGTAAATTTCATGATTACTGGGGTAGGATAAGTTTTAAGAACACATCTTGTTTTATACTGCTGCTGAACATTAGAATTTAGCTTAGATATTCAGAACAGAAATTTTTTTTCTAGATTTCATAGCCCATGGAAGTAGTGACACTTCACTAGTATTCAAGTGACAGATAAGGCCTGTGGGCCTCTTGTTTATTCTCATGTTCTCAGTTGTGCAGTTATGGCATAAGATTATGGATCATTGATTTCCATGCTGTGAAATAGTAAACATTTTGATGAAAATGTTGAAACATTTCAGGTGAACTTCGAACAAGAACAAAGACCCCAGATGCTACTTTCATTTTTGCAAAGGAAGGTGTTAGGTAAGACTTGCTAAATGCTGACTGTCTTATCTTATACTAGAATAGTACAAAACAAAAACTTGGCAGATGACTTCCTGCCATGCTTTTGATATTACATCAGTGTTCTCTTTCGGCTCTGTTTACCTGTGGAATTATTGAAAAAGGTGAAATGAGTCTGTGTAGTTAAGAACTGCAGGATACCTCAATGATTCTGTAACGTTTGACCTTGTTGTGCAGCTACAACAATGAGAAAGATGTTTTGACATCGGGAATTCTCCAGATGATCTTGGGAACAGGAATCCAAGTCAAATACGGCTCAGGTGGAGGCAGCAACAAACTTAGCACCGCTGTGGCTGAGGCTAGCAACAAAAAGTGTTCGGTAAGTCTTAATCAAGCAACAAACTTAGCACCGCTGTGGCTGAGGCCAGCAACAGCAAGTGTTCTGTAAGTCTTAATCAAGCAACAAACTTAGCACCGCTGTGGCTAAGGCCAGCAACAGCAAGTGTTCTGTAAGTCTTAATAAAGCAACAAACTTAGCACCGCTGTGGCTGAGGCAAGCAACAGCAAGTGTTCGGTAAGTCTTAATTAAGCAACTTTTGCTGCTATCAGGCATTGAACTGGGGTGCTCAGTTAGTCTTCGAACATGCAACGCATTCTGTAAATTGTGAAACATCAAATTTCAAGTTCATATACAGTATAATGGGCAAGTAACAACAGGTGCTTATAAGGTGTGAAATCTACAACAAAGGTGCTCAGTTTAAATACCAACAACAGCAGGTGCTTGTAAAGTTGTATTATCAATCACATGTAAGGTATAAAATATCACATATATGTATGTGCATTATTTGATATGATTTTAGTATATAGTTTTGATATTTTGTGTGTATGAATGATATTTTGTGTGTAATATTTATGTTTTGTGTGTAATATTGATATTTTGTGTTTATTTAGTTCATTTCATTGCAGGCCTCATCCTTCAACATAAACTACAGTGACTCCGGATTATTTGGATATTCCGTCAGAGGATCAGGAATGGACATGAGAAATGTAAGTAAACATAAAGAATGTCCACTCTTCAGTGATGAGGGATGACAGGTTTGGAACCATGCATGAATGATGCCCATGACTTTCCTCTTATCTTTCATTATTGTTGAGTATAGTCAGTGTACAGTTCATTTTCTGTGTCGACTTGGATTTGTTATAATACATGGGGATTACTTTATTCACCATCAGTCTAACACACCCTGGAACTTTATCATCTCTCTGTCACACTCTGGAACTTTATAACTGTGATATTTATCATCTCTCTGTCACACCCTGGAACTTTGTAACTGTGATATTTATCATCTCTCTGGAACTTTATAACTGTGATATTTATCATCTCTCTGTCACACTCTGGAACTTTATAACTGTGACATTTATCATCTCTCTGTCACACTCTGGAACTTTATAACTGTGATATTTATCATCTCTCTGTCACACTCTGGAACTTTATAACTGTGATATTTATCATCTCTCTGTCACACCCTGGAACTTTGTAACTGTGATATTTATCATCTCTTTGGAACTTTATAACTGTGATATTTATCATCTCTCTGTCACACTCTGGAACTTTATAACTGTGATATTTATCATCTCTCTGTCACACTCTGGAACTTTATAACTGTGATATTTATCATCTCTCTGTCATACTCTGGAACTTTATAACTGTGATATTTATCATCTCTCTGTCACACTCTGGAACTTTGTAACTGTGATATTTATCATCTCTCTGTCACACTCTGGAACTTTGTAACTGATATTTATCATCTCTCTGTCACACTCTGGAACTTTATAACTGTGATATTTATCATCTCTCTGTCACACTCTGGAACTTTGTAACTGTGATATTTATCATCTCTCTGTCACACTCTGGAACTTTATAACTGTGATATTTATCATCTCTCTGTCACACTCTGGAACTTTATAACTGTGATATTTATCATCTCTCTGTCACACTCTGGAGCTTTATAACTGTGATATTTATCATCTCTCTGTCACACTCTGGAACTTTATAACTGTGATATTTATCATCTCTCTGTCACACTCTGGAACTTTATAACTGTGATATTTATCATCTCTCTGTCATACTCTGGAACTTTATAACTGTGATATTTATCATCTCTCTGTCACACTCGGGAACTTTGTAACTGTGATATTTATCATCTCTCTGTCACACTCTGGAACTTTGTAACTGATATTTATCATCTCTCTGTCACACTCTGGAACTTTATAACTGTGATATTTATCATCTCTCTGTCACACTCTGGAACTTTGTAACTGTGATATTTATCATCTCTCTGTCACACTCTGGAACTTTATAACTGTGATATTTATCATCTCTCTGTCACACTCTGGAGCTTTATAACTGTGATATTTATCATCTCTCTGTCACACTCTGGAACTTTGTAACTGATATTTATCATCTCTCTGTCACACTCTGGAACTTTATAACTGTGATATTTATCATCTCTCTGTCACACTCTGGAACTTTATAACTGTGATATTTATCATCTCTCTGTCACACTCTGGAGCTTTATAACTGTGATATTTATCATCTCTCTGTCACACTCTGGAACTTTGTAACTGATATTTATCATCTCTCTGTCACACTCTGGAACTTTATAACTGTGATATTTATCATCTCTCTGTCACACTCTGGAACTTTGTAACTGTGATATTTATCATCTCTCTGTCACACTCTGGAACTTTATAACTGTGATATTTATCATCTCTCTGTCACACTCTGGAACTTTATAACTGTGATATTTATCACCTCTCTGTCACACTCTGGAGCTTTATAACTGTGATATTTATCATCTCTCTGTCACACCCTGGAACTTTATAACTGTGATATTTATCATCTCTCTGTCACACCCTGGAACTTTGTAACTGTGATATTTATCATCTCTCTGTCACACTCTGGAACTTTATAACTATGATATTTATCATCTCTCTGGAACTTTATAACTGTGATATTTATCATCTCTCTGTCACACCCTGGAACTTTATAACTGTGGTATTTATCATCTCTCTGTCACACTCTGGAACTTTATAACTGTGATATTTATCATCTCTCTGTCACATCCTGGAACTTTGTAACTGATATTTATCATCTCTCTGTCACACTCTGGAACTTTATAACTGTGATATTTATCATCTCTCTGTCACACTCTGGAACTTTGTAACTGTGATATTTATCATCTCTCTGTCACACTCTGGAACTTTATAACTGTGATATTTATCATCTCTCTGTCACACTCTGGAACTTTATACAGACCCTGAAACGTGCTACTACACCTTAAAAACGAACCGAACCGTTCCGTGCAAGAAACGAACCGTACCATTCAAGAAACGTACCGTACCGTGCAAAAAACGAACCGTACCGTTCAAGACACGAACCATACCGTTCAGAAAGCGTGCAGGATAATATTATGCAAACCCCGCCCCCAAAAGCCCGAAAGCGTACCGTACCGTGCAGAAAGCGTGCAATTTATGTCACGTGACCCACTTTTTCAGCCACAGTATATTATTTTCACAATGGCGCCCGATGGGAAAGGAGGTCGTAGACTATCGCTGGCTATTCGAAGCATTATCCTCAAACATCTGGGTTATCAACTGTGAAAATCACCGAGATGCTTAAAACATCTTTGATATTCTTTTTTTTTTTAAATTACTTTCCGTAAATGTCACATTGTTTCAGTGCATATATGTGTATATATGTTATCAACAAGTACCCAAGTTTTGACTGAATTATGCATAAAAATTCGTTTTATACTGTGAACTGTTAACAGAAATAGACGTCAGATCACTGCACGGATTTTGCATGCATGCTTCTGCAGCCAGTCCTGTGTACTGTGGATGTATATTTCACTTGCAGACTTTTAAAGAGTGAACCAAGGGACATTTCGTTGTTTTAACGGAATTTCTGTTTCAATCAATTCTTTTAAATTCAAGGGTGAAGTTAACTACAATACTGTAATAGTACTTACAAGTAGCCTATTTAATTTCTTCATATAATCAGGGACGTCGACGTCCCTGATAATGCTACTACACGTATGGCACAGGGCTTGCCGTAAGAAGATGAAATTGATATTTGTAGCGTTAATGTATTCAATATGTACTTTCCTACGTACAGTGTCTGAATCATATGAGAAATTTCTAGACCGATTAGAAAAATTGTCACGTTCTACACTGTAATATTTTCATTACTTTATTAGCAATAATTTTGACATATCTTTTTCTCTTCTACATTGATAACGACCCATATAGATAGATGTAGATTGGCGGATTTATTATATACACTAATAAACAATTTTTAATTACATCGACAGAGAAATAAATAGATACATACATGTGTAAAAGAATGTAAACAAGTTAAATTGATGCAAAGCATCAAATCGGCCGCAAAAAATTATTCATTTCAGCATTTTCAAGTATTTCAACAATATACATGTTGTATAGAAAAGGTATATGAAACATTTTTATTGCAAACTATACACTTGCCTTACTTTTCTGTTAATTTTTTTAAATTCAATTTTCAGTGATCAAAAATAAAGTCAGGGAAATGAAAATCGGACTTCGCGTGATAAAGGATAGGAATATATATGTATTATCATCATTTTATTTGATTCAAAGACAAATGCAACAGATATCTAACATTATTAATTATGAATGACTGAATGCTGACAAAAAAGGACGTACAAACTTCACGTGCAGATATCCTGGATCTTTCATAATGCCGATGATAAATCACAATAAATGTGAAGTGCAGAAAATAATCATTGTGTCATTTGCGACTTTAGTGTATTCAAAACAAAATTCACTTCTTCTTAAAAACTTTTCCAATTTAGGCACTGTAATTTATATCCGGAAACTTAATACGCTTTGTTTTTACACTTACGCACGCCCATGTCGGGGAGCAGTTCATGTAACAACTTTTTATAAAATCGTAAATTAATAAATGTCTGATGAGAAATGAAAAACAAATTGAAACGTAATAACAACCATTAAGACTTAGACTTAAGCAAATTCTAAAAACTTTTATTCATAACTTTTATGTACGTTATCAATATGGAATTATTCCATCGAAGCAATCAAAAATAACGTCTCATTTCCCCATGTGCACATTCTAACAGAACCACAAATCCTGTAGCCGATAATCAAAGAGCCGAATAAGACCGATCGAGTGAAAACAAACTATCGAAACGTACAATTTATACGAAGTCAAAGCGTTCAGGCCACGCCCACCTCATTAATAAAACGTGCAAACCGTTCACAAAGCGTGCAGTTATTTTTAGCAAACCGTACCGTGCAAGAAGCGAACCGTACCGTTCAAGAAGCGTACCGTACCGTGCAAGAAACGTACCGAACCGTACCGTGCAACTGGTGTAGTAGCACGTTTCAGGGTCTGTAACTGTGATATTTATCATCTCTCTGTCACACTCTGGAGCTTTATAACTGTGATATTTATCATCTCTCTGTCACACCCTGGAACTTTATAACTGTGATATTTATCATCTCTCTGTCACACCCTGGAACTTTGTAACTGTGATATTTATCATCTCTCTGTCACACTCTGGAACTTTATAACTATGATATTTATCATCTCTCTGGAACTTTATAACTGTGATATTTATCATCTCTCTGTCACACCCTGGAACTTTATAACTGTGGTATTTATCATCTCTCTGTCACACTCTGGAACTTTATAACTGTGATATTTATCATCTCTCTGTCACATCCTGGAACTTTATAACTGTGATATTTATCATCTCTCTGTCACACCCTGGAACTTTATAACTGTGATATTTATCATCTCTCTGGAACTTTATAACTGTGATATTTATCTTCTCTTTGTCACACTCTGAATCTTTATAACTGTGATATTTATCATCTCTCTGTCAGTCACACTCAAAAGTTTTGTAACTTGAGAAAGGACTTCAATATTTGACATGTGTATTCTTTATTCAGAGTATTTCATTTAATGATTGAATGATTTGTGCATCATGTCTGTCAAACCCTAGACCATTGTAAAAAAATGATTAATGGTCCTAGACCATAGTAAGAAGTTGATTAATGGTGCTAGACCATTGTAAGAAGTTGATTAATGGTGCTAGACCATTCATTGTAAGAAGTTAATTAATGGTGCTAGACCATTGTAAGAAGTTGATTAATGGTGCTAGACCATTCATTGTAAGAAGTTGATTAATGGTGCTAGACCATTGTAAGAAGTTGATTAATGGTGCTAGACCATTGTAAGAAGTTGATTAATGGTGCTAGACCATTGTAAGAAAATGATTAATGGTGCTAGACCATTCATTGTAAGAAGTTATTTAATGGTGCTAGACCATTGTAAGAAGTTGATTAATGGTGCTAGACCATTCATTGTAAGAAGTTAATTAATGGTGCTAGACCATTGTAAGAAGTTGATTAATGGTGCTAGACCATTGTAAGAAGTTAATTAATGGTGCTAGACCATTCATTGTAAGAAGTTGATTAATGGTGCTAGACCATTCATTGTAAGAAGTTAATTAATGGTGCTAGACCATTCATTGTAAGAAGTTGATTAATGGCGCTAGACCATTCATTGTAAGAAGTTAATTAATGGTGCTAGACCATTGTAAGAAGTTGATTAATGGTGCTAGACCATTGTAAGAAGTTGATTAATTGTGCTAGACCATTCATTGTAAGAAGTTAATTAATGGTGCTAGACCATAGTAAGAAGTTGATTAATGGTGCTAGACCATAGTAAGAAGTTGATTAATGGTGCTAGACCATTCATTGTAAGAAGTTTTAAAATTAATGGTGCTAGACCATTCATTGTAAGAAGTTGATTAATGGTGCTAGACCATTCATTGTAAGAAGTTGATTAATGGTGCCAGTGCAGGTTACATAGGTCCCTAGGAATGCTTCAGATTTGTCTCATCAACATGTATAGAGTTTATTAGCTTTCTCACCAGGATCTCTTGTGTTTTCAGGCAGTAGAAACAGCCAACAAAGTTTTCACTCAGACAGTCAAAGACGTCACAGCCAAGGATGTAGAGAATGCTAAGTATGTGTAGAGAATGTTCTGTATGTGTAGAAAATGTTCTGTATGTGTAGAAAATGTTCTGTATGTGTAGAAACTGTTAAGTATGTGTAGAGAATGTTCTGTATGTGTAGAAAATGTTATTATGTGTAGAGAGAATGCTAAGTATGTGTAGAGAATGTTCTGTATGTGTAGAAAATGTTCTGTATGTGTAGAGAATGTTCTGTATGTGTAGAGAATGTTCTGTATGTGTAGAAACTGTTCTGTATGTGTAGAGAATGTTCTGTATGTGTAGAAAATGTTATGTATGTGTAGAGAGTATGTTAAGTATGTGTAGAGAGAATGCTAAGTATGTGTAGAGAATGTTAAATATCTGATATTATAGCATTAATATTGACCTTAAATGGGGTTTACTTGCAGCAAAGAGATGTTTACAAAGATGAACAATCAATTACTGCACATGATAATTACACAATCTGTCAACTTCTCATGATATTTTTTCTTCCAATAATAATTTTTTTCTCCAGATTCTGCAATTTTTTGTGTAATTTATTCTTACTATTAAAGGATGCAGAAATTTAGAAATTTCAATGTAATGATTTTTAACAAAGGTGTATTATCTCTTTCAGAAATAAATTAAAATCAGCCTATGCTTTTTACGCTGAGAAGGATGCTAACCTGATTTTTGAAGTAGGAGCAAAGGGAAAAGCATTGGACACTAATGCTGTTTTCAAATCAATTGACAAGATCAGTCAGCAAGATGTTGTCAAGGTAAGAGTCATTGTAAACAAATATTGTATGACAGCAAGATGTTGTCAAGGTAAGAATCATTGTAAACAAATATTGTATGACTGCAAGATGTTGTCAAGGTAAGAGTCATTGTAAACAAATATTGTATGACAGCAAGATGTTGTCAAGGTAAGAGTCATTGTAAACAAATATTGTATGACAGCAAGATGTTGTCAAGGTAAGAGTCATTGTAAACAAATATTGTATGACAGCAAGATGTTGTTAAGGTATTAAAATAAATATTGTATGACTGCAAGATGTTGTTAAGGTAAACAAATATTGTATGACTGCAAGATGTTGTTAAGGTAAACAAATATTGTATGACAGCAAGATGTTGTCAAGGTAAGAATCATTGTAAACAAATATTGTATGACAGCAAGATGTTGTCAAGGTAAGAGTCATTGTAAACATATATTGTATGACTGCAAGATGTTGTTAAGGTATTAAAATAAATATTGTATGACTGCAAGATGTTGTTAAGGTATTAAAATAAATATTGTATGACTGCAAGATGTTGTCAAGGTAAGAGTCATTGTAAACAAATATTGTATGACTGCAAGATGTTGTTAAGGTATTAAAATAAATATTGTATGAGAGCAAGATGTTGTCGACTTGAAGGTAAACAAATATTGTATGCCATTTGTATCTTTGTGTAATTTAGCTTTAGATATATTTTTACCATGCTATTCACAGTACCATGTGCAACATAATAGGATAATAATGTGTGTAACTGGAATATTTCTTCATCATAATTTTGATAATTACATTGAAGTACTTCATTTTGATTATTAAAACAGATTTTAGTATGTCTGAGAAACATTTTTTTAACGTTGCAGTTTGCAGATAAAGTGAGAACCTCCCCCTCCACTGCTTCAGCGGTTGGAAACATAATGAATACCCCTGTGTTACAAGAACTTGAGTGATAGGTGTGATATCAGGAACTCGTAGGGACATCTGGACACTTTGAGGTTCACTAAATAAGTGATTAATCTGTATTGTTTTCTCTTGAAGTCATGAAAAATAAATTATTTTATGAAAGGACTTGTCATATGTTTTCCTTCCTTGTGTTTTTCTTATTAGATTTGGTGAAAGGAAGCTTCCAAAAGTTCTTCTAAAGAACAGTGGCTTCACAAAGCAAAGCATTCCTTCACTACCTGAGCATTTTCCTAAAATGTTCATGGTCATTGACATTCAAAAGGAGCCCAGTTATCGTCCCTTAAAGCATCATTGAAAATTGAAAACACAGAATTGTGGTCCAAAGAGCATGACCATTTTAACAAAGAAAATGAAAATAATTCAAATGACACTGCTGGTTCTGTAAACTGATATTTACTAACGAAGAAATATGTGCTATAAATATAGATAACATCTTTAATCATAAAAAAAGAAGTTCAGTCTTGTATGCCATCATTTTTCAATTCAAGTCTACACCCTGTATTTCCTACAAATGTATATTTCTACAAATGCATTCCAGTTTCCTGATTACAAATGTTACATTGCCTAGATGCATGTACATACCAACTTAAACAACATCCTTCTAGGTGTCCTTTGTCTTTTAACTATAGTCCAGCAGGGCACATTATTATGTGTGATGTAAATATAGTTGAAAATGATGAACCGAAATCACTTTATTTTCAAAGGCCCAAAATTCAAGGAGCCTCGATCTTTCCATTGGCAACAAAACTTCATCGCTATGGAGAATTCTGTCAAAATAAACCTGGAGTGATGAAAGATGCACTGGGTCCAGCTGACACAATCACTATCTGAGTTTATCGTCTGTGTTCCCTTCGTCAGGGGTTCAATGTTGTCTGGCTGTCCTTATGCTAACTCTCCAGTGATCACGATCGTGGGAAAGCTTGTAACGACAGAAGTCTTTGTAAGGCTCATTATTACAACTGTATTCTAGAGGAAACTTTATTTTATTGTCACATTTGGTAATCCAACTTGTACTCCAAGATCCTATTCAGAAGATGAATTCCTCAAAATCACATTTCAGTTTTAAACACATTTATTATTCCAGTCAAATGAATTACCGTATCTATATTGAATTCCTAAACTTCATAAAAAATCCTTACAAAGATAGATTCTAGGATTATATTCTATCACAAAATTATTAACTGCTATGAAGGAGAAACCTCAGATTACTAAGAAGTGGTGTAAATGAAATGAATGATTCTAATATATTCTAAAGAACTTTTAATAAATTTGAATTCACATATTTTCCAAAATTAACAGCATCAAAATGTTTTCAACACTACAAAACCATTCCTCACGATGACTTCAAGACTATATGTTTTGGGGTGTTTTTTTTTCATCATAGACATCTACTTTGAAATATTCACATCTTGTGAACAGTCCTACAAAAATTGACTTTATTAAAAATGATTCTAATTCTAAGCAAAAGTATTCTGAAGCTGATACTAAAGCGATACTGGACTTCCTGATGAAAAATATCCGAGAAGTCTTTGGAGATAAGGTTGAAATTTCATGTGCACCACATTGTGCTCCTTTATGATTTGACCTGTTTTTGTTTTTCTTATGAGGCAGAATTTATTTTTATAAAACACGTCAGACAGGCTGCATTTGTAAATTAGATCATTATAACGCCAATTAACAGAAATTGCGAAAAGCTGACTTTAAGCGAGACTGTTGGAACCCTTTTGTCAGTACCCTGCCTTGATTTGAATATTGTCCATATGCAAAGCATGCTCTCATATATAGAATCAGTTGAGAGGAATTAACACCATATTCAAATGATAATGGAATATTGCTACATGAATATGGAAAATTGAAGATGGAGAAGTCATCCCGTTTGTTAGTTTGCAGTTAACATCCATGCTCAATAGAATATTCAATATGAAGCATATTTGGAAGACTGGTGTCCTTCATTTCACGATCACTGGGATATATCGAATCGACATGAATGAAAGTGAGTATTGTTAATAGAGAAAGAATGACCCCGTTAATAAACTTTGATATATCTAAATGTCGAGTGGAAAGTCAAAACGAGGTTTTTTCTTCTGATGTAGAAACTATTGAATTAATTCTGCCTCATAAGAAAACAAAAACAAGTCTGATAATGAAAGAGTATAATTCACGCACGAGGGAATATTCAAACAGACTAGCTGTTGAAAGACCTGATCACCAAAGACTACGAAGACATTGTCAATGAGGAACTCTAGCACCATTCTAAGACTTGTGCGTAGAATCGGAGTGGTTTTTTAAAAAGTGATGCTTTTATAGGACTAAGCACAAGATATGAATATTTCCATGTTCTATTTTTATTGTGTCAAAAAGCCTAGTCTTTAAATCAATGCGAGTATTGGTGGTGTCAAGTTTGAAATGTACGGTTTGATGCTGTTGATTTTAGAAAAATTACCCAAATAAGTCATATGATAGACGATCAGCGGACTACGTCATGTCATTTGATTTTCAAACACTATCTACAATACAGGAGCGTGCGTGTTACACCCCAAATCGTCGCCGGAAGCTCCTGCATTTTACAATAGGGCTTGAAATATGTCTCCTATGTAGTCAATTTTTACTATTTGCTGTCATTTTTGATGAGGTGAAATTAACAAAATGACGCATTTTGTGAGTTTTAGGGGGAAAACTGTAAGTTCTCCCAATAAAAGTAATTCAATACATCAAAAACTTTTTAAAAATTATCATTTATTTCTCCAAGAGTGGAAGAAAGTATTGCTTCTTTTATCGTTTACATTTTTAGCTCTTCTGAGCCGAAGGCTCAAAGAGCTAATGCTATGGCCATTTGTGCGGTGTGCGTAAACTTTTTAGAAAAAGGGCTATAACTCAAAAACCCCTTGGCCAATTTTTTTCAAATTTGTTACAGGGTATCATTGGCCCAAGGGCTTTCATACATACTAAATAGAGGGATGTGACCCTTTAACAAGGGGAGATAATCAGGAAAATACAAACAAAAGTAGTGGTTGCTAAAAAATCTTCTTCTCAAGAACCACTGGGCAGATTATCACCAAACTTACACATAAGGATGAGGATATGTTGTAGATTAAAAATTGTTCAAGGCATTACCCTGGGGCAAAGGGCGTGGTCTCAAGGTCACTTCAAATTTGACCTAAATTTATATTTCCTTAAATCTTTGATATTTTAGTCATTATAAGGACTAGGATCATCAAATTTTGACAGTTGATGCATCTTAGGACCTTGTGTCAAGTTGTCTCAAAAGAAGGTCACGGTGACCTACTTTTTGAATTTTGCAGGTATTTATTTTAAAATTAATTTTGATGCATATCTTGGACACTTTGAAGCCTATGATCATCAAAACTTGTCAGTTGGTGAATCATGGGACCTTGAAATGCGTCAACTGAAAAATAGGTCACCGTGACCTACTTTCTGAATTTTATGGCTTATCATTTATAGATATATTTTAAGTTGTTATTTCAAATACCGAGAGGTTTAGAATCATCAAATCTTGTAAGTTGATGCATCTTGAGGCCCTGAAACATATTTATAAAAAAAGTAGGTCACAGTGACCTACTTTTTGAATTTTGCAGATATTCAAATTTCAGATTTTCAATTTTAGATGCATATTTTGGGCACTGTAAAACCTAGGATCATCAAACTTTGTCAGTTGATGCGTCTTCAGCCTTCGGTTTGTGTCGACCAAAAAGTAGGTCACCGTGACCTACTTTTGGTATTTGATAGCTAAATTACTATATTTCAGACACTATTTGACCTACAATCATCAAACTTTGTCAGTTGATGCATCTTGAGTCTTCGGAGTGTATCGACTAAAAAGTAGGTGACTGTGACCTACTTTTGGCATTTGACAGTTATATTTATATATTTCAGTCACTAATTGACCTACAATCATCAAACTTTGACAGTTGATGCATCTTGAGTCTACGGAGTGTGTCGACCAAAAAGTAGGTCACCTTGACCTACTTTTGGAATTTGACGGCTATATTTATATATTTCAGATACTATTTGACCTACAATCATCAAACTTTGTCAGTTGTTGGGTCTTGCATGTTCGAAGGGTTTCGACCAAAAAGTAGGTCAACTTGACCTACTTTTGGAATTGGACGGCTATATTTATATATTTCAGATACTATTTGACCTACAGTCATCAAACTTTGTCAGTTGATGCGTCTTGCATGTTCAAAGGGTGTCGACCAAAAAGTAGGTCAACTTGACCTACTTTTGGAATTGGACGGCTATATTTATATATTTCAGATACTATTTGACCTACAGTCATCAAACTTTGTCAGTTGATGCGTCTTGCATGTTCAAAGGGTGTCGACCGAAAAGTAGATCACCTTGACCTACTTTTGGAATTTGACGGCTATATTTATATATTTCAGATACTATTTGACCTACAGTCATCAAACTTTGTCAGTTGATGGGTCTTGCATGTTTGGAGTTCGCTGACCAAAAAGTAGGTCACCATGACCTACGATTGGAATTTGACAGCTATATTTCAATATTCAGATACTAATTGGCTTAAAATCATCAAACTTTGTCAGTTGATATTTCTTGGGTTCTCAAAATGTGTAAACCAAAAAGTAGGTCACATTGACCTACTTTTTTTGAATTCTTAGGATTTAACTAAAGATTTAGAATACTAAGAGGCTAAGAATAGAAATGGTGGGGTTGTACAATTTATCAGAAGAGAGATTCTAGGCCCTTGGGCCTCTTGTTTAAAACAAGACACAATGATTTACCTGAAATTTGAAAATTTTAGGGGGAAGGGAGGGGCTGGCTGTACCCCTCTTAAATCCGCCACTGGATACTGAACGCAACAATACAATATATTTTAAAGTATTACAATTGAATCAAAGAATTTGTCCCGTGCTCTCCGTCACAAGCTCCATGTGTACATTGATTGTAAATATTGGTCAGGATTATCAAAATTTTACAGTATAAAGAACTAATCCCTTGTTATGTTCTTCATGATAGCATGATAAAACAATGTGTTACCATGGATACGAGATCCTATGTCCTTTACCATGGATACGAGATCATGTGTCCCTTACCATGGATACAAGATCGTGTTATGTCCTTAATCACGAAAACGAGATCGTATAAAGCCATTAAGCATGATACCAGATCGTGTTATCTCCCATAATACTAAATATGATCAGAAATCGTGTTATGTCATTTAGCATATGATCCCAGATCGTAGATCGTTTTATGTTCTGAAACATGGATACAAGATTTGAGACGATATGAGGTCACAAGAAATTTTGTTATAAGATTCATTTTTCTGTTGTGTAACAGCAAAAGAGCATGGATAATTGTTGTGTCCCAGAAGATTCCTGTTCCTTTCTCATCAATCTTGTAACTTTCAAAAGCAATATGTAAACTTGCTTCGCTGCTTTGTAATAAACATTCCAACAATAAGACCATTTGATTAATTAAAACGCAGAGAATAGGGTTAACACATTGATAATTTTTCATGAACGTTCTGTTGAACTTTATGAACAGTTTGGGTCTGGGCAGATCATATCCATTATCTGACCAATATATTTTGGATCAACTCCAATAACAACGGTAAAAATTGTACTCTCTTTATATATATATATATATATACATTGTTATATATATATATATATATATATATACACACACACACACACATAAATTGATATATATATATATATATACACACACACATACACACGTAAATATTTGTGCAACGAAACAAAATTGAAAGTTATGTGTACATCTCGTGAGCAAATGATGAATTGAATTTCAGATATAAAAGACGAAAAATTAATCTGCGTCCATCAAAGCCCCCTTTTTGGTCGAAAGGTTATCATTATTCAGGGTGACATGGGACAGTTTTTTGTAGTTGTTGTTGTTGAAATCATATTTCCCCTTTTATGTCAATACTTGTATTACACATTGGTGTAGTTCATATATTATGGTGCACAAAACATGCTTTGAGCAGGTACCCCTTTCTTGCTTTGATTTTCTCTCATTTGAGCTAAATACGCACCACCCAAACACCATCAGAGAACCGTGCGAGGGGATTTAGACACTGTGCACAATCAAGAACTCTGCCTGTCCTTCTTAAAACTTTTTTTTTCATCCAGTGCCATCTACCTTCCCTCTCAGCCACAGATCTTTTGCTGCACCATGCATGTCAAGTTTTTACCTGAATTTCTTCAGCAACTAATCACGTGTCTTACTTTCGTATTTGCAATTATCTCAATGCTAGTAATCATGTTGCATATCAACTTTTTTATCAAGCACTCGACTACATTTGATATGTATTCTAGAATTATACTTTACACATGTACTGTCACTTAAAATGTGGGATATTTCCATTTTTCAAGAAAGTTGAAAATAAAAATTAAAATGCGAAACTATTCCCTGCTACCCAAAGAAAAATATGAACATGTATCTTGTGTTGCAAATGCACTTTTCAAATGCACCTCTGCACCACATATTGTGTTCCAACCCATTCGTCATCTAAAATGATATTTGACTTTGGACATGATGTTCTCAAATTTGGCAAATTTTATTTGGCTTTGGGTATGGTGTTGCGAACCCCCTACAGAGATCGCCAATACTGGGCAGAAGATCGACTTCCGGTATTGACGTCGCACTGTTGGCAAAGTATAACGTTTCATGTCATCACGATTGTCTCTATTGCCGTGAGCAAACACTCCGCCGCGGCTGAAATTATACATGCACACATCTTTCTTTTATAAGTGTGTGTAGAGAAGATTTCTACGAGTACATTAAACAAAGATTCATCATCAGTTATTTCAACTGTGCAGCGAAAGTAGAATAGAAAATATGTGGCCATTTTCAATCACGTTTTCTTAATTGAAAAAGATGATTTATAGAACTGCTGGAGTCCCTAGCACATGTCTGTTGACGCTTGCAAAAGTAGAATTATTTATTTAAACTTCTATTGTATATATCTGTGTTCGGACCGCACAAAGATAATCACTTCCTCGTGCCAGACGGAATGCCTACCATTGTAGTTCCGGTGGCGGAAGACAAGCAGAAGTCACGATCTGCATGGATGGAGGACGAGCTCCAAGGTTTAAAATGGTCCTTCAACCCGCTTTTATGGGTTTTGAAGGTGGCTGGTCTGCTTCATGCGGTTCAAATCAAAGAGAAACCAAATGATGACCGAAACGAAAACGATGAGCATCCGATGACCGATGACAAAGAGAACAGGTGCTCGTTCTGGCTGTTTTACGACATCGCCGTGTTTCTGATACTTCTTGGAAATTTTATCAATTCTCTGACGACATTTAAAGATGCGAATAGTTTTGATGGTATCGTTTGTAACGAAATCATCACTGCAACGTGGTTTCTTCAGGCGGCGTGCTATGCCTTGAATAATATAATTGGCTGCAAACACTGGAATGCGTTTTACGATAAATGGGACAAACTGGCAAAGTATCTTGGCTTCAAACATTTAAAAACGCCTCGAAGAATTTCCATTGCAACTCTCATTCTGTACGTACTCTGGTTGATGACGTCATTCGGATTTATGGGGATCGGAATATATTTCATTTCAAGCTCTGGGCCCCCACCCCCGGACGATGCGGTCTCTATCATAATAAAAATTTTGCAGTTGATCATCTACTTTTACTTTGTTTCGGCATGGTTTCTCCTGACGGCCATGTTCGTCATCGCTAGCTACGTCATCTACATAGCTTTCCGTCATTTCAAGAAAAAGTTTGTCGGCGCCATCAGCGTTGAAGGAAAATTCAACGGCGACATGGAGAAGTTCCGGCTGCAGCACGTGAGTTTGGTTGACTTACTCTACACGGCAGACAATATTTTCTCCATGTACTTGCTGGTGACGATCGGAACCATCATTCCGCTGATCATCTTCACGCTGTACTTTGTCCTGTTTAAGTCGGTGGACACGTTTGCTTATGCTGCCACCTGGTGGTCGGTGGGACTCAGCTTCATACAGATCATCTTTGTCTTCATGGCGGGCGGTGTGGTCAATCACGAGGTACGTATATACATGTACGGTACTATATACATGCCGTGATGAGTCACGAGGTATGTATATATACAGGTACGGTACTATATAGTACATGCCGTGATGAGTCACGAGACAAGTTAAAAGCTGTACACACATCTTATACAGAAGTAGAAGAGAGTGTGACGAGATGTGAGTTATAGAGGCGCTTAACGTAACAAGTACAACAGTCCCCTTTAAAGTCAGCCTTTCACAAATTCTATGGTCGTTATAACGATACAACGTATCATTAGGTCGAATACTGTTTGATGTGTTTCATACCCATTGTTAGACCGTTCTTTACATGCTTATTTTGATACAGATTACTCCGTTTACCTGATTAAGATATAGATATAATAATAGGGCGTGATCGTTCACCAGGGGGTGTTTACTCCTCCTAGGCGCCTGATTCCACATCTGGTGTTTCCACAAGGGTCCGTGTTTGCCCTACTCTTATTATTTTGTATTTCATATGGGATTGATCTTCCCGTTTTATGTAAGAGAATTCGATAATGACCACTTAATTAACAGGGAAGATAACTCTCTTTCTCCCCATTTATGTCCCAAAATATCTCGAGAATATGGAGCGCCAAATTAACATACACTCAAATAATTGGAGATATCTTTAATTACTAGTATTTGAAAATATCATGAATTCAATTATTGCTCTCATCAATTCAATTGATTAGCGCATCAATGTAGTTGAATCATTGCTCGCAAAATTTAATTTGGAGCTCGATATAAATGATTTGATGTTCTCTTTTATTCAATTGAAGATATCTTTAAGATATCTTTAATTGTTTACAACGATTTTGTATAAATAATTAATGTGCGCATCAATTATTTTAAAGATAACAACAATAAAAGAGATAATTAATTCAATTGTGGATATATTGAATTGAAGATATTTCAAATTTAATAGTTGTTCTCTTTAAAAGATTTATTGCACACATCAATTGAATCAATCATATTATATCCTTAATTCAACTGAAGGAAGAAATAATTCAATTATTGCCCGCATTAATTGAATGGTTGCGCGCTACAATTCATATGAAGAAAACACCAATTCAATTATAGCGCTCATCAATTCAGCAGAATAATTGATAATAATAATCACCATTCAATTAATGTGCATGATAATTCAGAATTGAAAATATCATTAATCATTTGAAGATATCTTTACTTGAATAATTAAATATAATTAAATAATTAAAGATATCTTCAATTGTTTAAGTTTATATTAATTTGGGGTTCCATACGAGACCGACGGGTTATGTTTCAATTATTCTGACGACGGGGTAAATATTTTTCCATTCTACTACAGTGATGGTTGTAACGTGTGAAGTGATGTGTAGCCAGAGCACTACATCAATGTATAAAATTCCATAAACCCCTTGTCAAAACTTTCTTATACGTCAATGCATTTTTTTTTCTTCAAAAAGCGGTAATCCGTATAAAGTATAGGCATATGCAAGGTGAAGATAACGAACAGTGATCAATCTCATAACTCCTACAAGCAATACAAAATAGATAGTTGGGCAAACATATAGTGTAAATTGAGATTTGTAATATGAATGTGAATTTTTTTGCAAGTCTTGTTTGATGTCCATCAAAAGTTATGTCGCCACCTGCAGACTGATAACTTCCTCAATAATCGTTTTGATTTTCTTTTGATGTTTGAGCCCACGCTTTCACGTATCGTTTCTCTTTTTAAGTCGTTATTATCCACTACAGATTACTGAGATTTGGTTTCGTTACCATGGTGCAACAAGTGCAAGTTCACATCTCTCTCATTCACATTAAGCTCATCGATATTATTTAGACATCTCCGTAACTTAATTCGCTGTAAGAGTACACGAATATGTAAATATTTTGACAATTGTCAGTTTGATTATAAAGCCTGTACAAGAAATATAAACCATCCCCTTCAGCCCGCCACGTGTAACCGATTTCTGACCAGTTCCTGAATAAATACATTACGGCGATCTACATTTCTTAAGCTACCCATGCAATGATTTTCAATTTCCATCTGGGGCTTAATAATACATGCCATCAAACGAATGAAAGTAAATTCATTGCTTTGTAATATCATACCCGTTCATTAGGATCCCTGATGTATTGCTAGCGATGCACCTTCTACGAAATGTTCTCTTTAATCACCTCTATTATATCATAAAAGAAGTGATTTTTCGTGTTTCAGACGAAAACAAATAATAAAATACGGATATCATCTTAAAAGATTGCAACAATTGCCATAGAAAAATTGAGTGGTTTTTTTATATTATTAAAGATGGGTAAAAATCATTCTAACACTAAATCAGGTAGACAAAGTACCATCTCATAATTGCTTAGAGGAAATATATCCCCCCACGATAGGTAAAAATAATTGATTTTCACAATAATTTGTGCACCTGTTGCTAAGGAAATGAATGTCCTTGGATACCAAACCAGTCATACGTCCAAAATCAATTTTGGTTTCGTTTCTTAATCAAACGGGATAAAATCAATTATATATCAACACTTTTGGAAAACAATTATTTTGAACTTGATGAAATACTTGCTGATTTTGACTCTTAGGAATATTTTCTTTCTAGCAGTTTATCATATTTTACTTGTGCTTTATCGTCCATTAGTAACGATGGCCTGCATTACGGATCTGGATATCTAGCGAACCTCTTGGAATTGCTATTCCTTCCTTGAATTAATAAAAAAAAATCATGATTTGAAAATGTTATTTTGATATGCTTCAAACATTTTTTTTTTTTATATAATATTCACTTCATCTTATTAAAGATCTTCGGTTTCTGGTTGTTGTTTTTTTTTTTATTTATCATTTTTTGTATTTTATTGCTAAGGATTTTCCCCCATATCACATTGGGGTATCAAGTTGATCTAGGGTGTGATATAAATAAAAGTATGTTTTACTCTCTGGGTTTTTTTTTGGGGGGGGGGTAAGGGGGGGGTGTCATGTTATAAATAACCAAAGTGTGTATTACTATTACATACATAGCAAAATCCATCCTTTTTCACTACCAACCTTCGGTCTGATATTGTGATCTCAGTTTGATGAGGGGGGGGGGGGATTAATAAAAAAAAATTATGCTTTATCTCTGTGTACATTCATTTTGGGGATTCCATTAATAGTTTGAATTCAATATGAGTTCATTATGAAAGCTTGATAACGGAGGATTTTGATGGGGGAAGGGGGGGGGGACAACATCCGTGATATCCAAACACCTTTCCTCGTCCACGTGGTGGTGTTCTAGGATCAAATTCAAGTTTTACGACTCATTTTTGATTGGTCATATTATTTTCAATACCATATAAAATTAGTGAAGAGAGAGAGAGAGAGACGGAGAGGGGATATATATATATATATATATATATATATATATATATATATATATATATATATATAAAAGCACAAAAACCCAACAACACCCTACTTTCTTAAAGTGATACAAGGCCAGTAAAGAAATTTATAAAAGCACTGAAAAGGCCACGACACTGTACCATAGTCAGTAAACACGCTTTACAACGAAACCATCACCATTTTTATCACTCAGTACAACAGTGTACCACTCTTGTCATCAATGTAGTTTATCGATACTTGTCGTTTTTGCGTGTTTTTTGTTTATGTAATATATTATGTCTCTTGATAAAGACGCGGGTTGCGTCTAAAATTCGAGTTTTAAATAACCAACAGTGTCGTGGCCTTTTCCTTGAAGTTGCCATAAATATAAAGAAAAAATATCGCGGCATTAAAAATTCAGAAATTCTGGTCTGAAGTCGCGAGTTACATTATGTTGCTTGAAATTCGAGATTTACTGCAGCAAATTTGATTGATTTTAACAGTAAGCATCTTTTTCAATCTTGAATGATGAGCATAGGTACGTTTATCAATCGTTTGATTTACTTTACCACGTTTACAGATTTTACGTAGAATAACTCCCAATGTTTATTTTTCAGGCACATGCAATTCTTTCCAGTATTTATGCAATAGATTTACGCAGCATGTCCTCAGAGGAAAGCCTACAAGTAAGCCTGGTTTTAGACGTACGAGTATTTCTGTTCAAAGCATCAATAACACAGTAACTAGATAAGGTTTTCATCTGTAGATGACCACATTCCTGACCCAGCTGACCAGTGCTCCAATAGGCTTCACTGCTTTTGGTTTATTTACCATTGACAAACCCACCATCATTACAGTAAGTCTGATATATTTCCCCCAAACTTCTTGTAGGTCTACAGTATGCTTAGAATTTTTTTCAAACAAAAAGCAGTGAAAGTAGTTACATGCACTTTTATTTTCTGTCCAGTTTGCAGGGAGTATAGTGACGTATGCTGTGGTGGTCATTCAGTTTAAACCTTCAGACAACTCCCTGGACCAGATTCAGCAAGCCATGAATTGTACCACACCCTGACACCCCACCCTCCCTCCCCGAATTCTGGCGGTCCAGGGCCCGGTACTGACGACGGACAGGATTGAAGGAAGCTTTGTACATGACCTTCTCGTTCTTCTATACCACTTCCTGTCTTCAGCTGTAGACACCAGTATATGACATGTTGCTGAAAAAGTTGTGACTATAAATAGTTTTCATACCGTACGTAGTTTCGTGAATCTTCGTGGGCATCAAATTTCGTGTTTGTTGGCATAGAGTACAAATTCGTTGATACGTAAATTCGTTTATAGCTACCATTTTTTTTCTTCTGGGCTTTCCTCATTCGTGAAAACAATATTTGCTGTTCAACAAAACATAATGAGGAAACCGTGGGACATCATTTTGTGATTTATTTTTCATTTCTTTAATCAAAGTTTGCCGTCCGTGCATATTTTGACATTTTTGTTTAAGATATGATATCATACTAATATTCAATGTACAACTAGATCATTTTCTCCCAAACTTGGCAGGTATCATTATATTCGTACTAAGGGAAATTCGCCCTTGCTTCAAAGTAAAATAATAGAGAAAGAAGTAATTAAACAAAGAAATGGAAACCTTTATGACATAGAGTAGATGAGTTTACTCAATTTTTATGCAAGGGTGTCCCACCCTGCAACAGATGCTTGTTGTAAAATATTTGTTTTTCAAAGAGTAATAAGGAAAAACGTTTATGCAATAAATCCCTATTCACAGACATGTAGATAAAACTGCTTCTTTTCATTTTTGGATAGTTAAAATATGTCCCTAAACACATGCAAAAAGTTTACAAAAATATATTGAAGGGAAAGCTGTTATTTTGAGGCAAAAAATGGATTTATGTATGAAAAATCGTCAAAAATGGGTAATTCCAATTAAAGTCTGTGTTTCGATTGAAACTTTTTATTTTGTGTCATATTTGGAAAGATTAACGTATCCTTAAACAGATATGACAAATTAAGGAAAAAATCTTAACGAGGAAGCTGAAACATCATTTATTGAATAAAAATCGTCATGACGCGGCACCGAACCCGGTCCAATATAAACATTTCCATTTGTCCTGATTTGATCTTAGTCTTAATTTCCTTATTAGTTAGATTCTGTTGTGTATTTCATATTTCATTAACAAGGATGCGGTCTTAGCTCCGCATGATTTTCAAGGTTGCATATATAATTTCACGATTGAGGTAACTGGATTGAACATTCCCAAATCCCTTTATCGTGTAGCAAATTAGAAGTGGTGTCTTACAAGATGCCATGTGGCAAGGAAAGGCGCCACTTTGCGGAGGCTATGTTTAAATAGATTCTAACTAATGTTGTATTTGGTGAGCTACCACATAAGATAATCCCAATAGGTAAGAACTGTGGTAATGGCTGGTAGAGACAAGAAAAGTATCATTAATTTCCCAAAACTAGTCAAAGGCGATTAAATTTTATTGGTCTTGCTAATTTCGAAAGTTGGACATTTCTAGAAACTTTAAAAAAAAAAAAAGCAAACTTTCATTTCGCCTCAAAAAAGTATGCATTTAAAGCTTAGCGGCTATAAAATCTTTCTTTAAAAAAGTACATAAAGTGCAATTCTTACCAAATGTTTCCTGTTAGTGGAATATAAGCAATGCCACAGAAACGACAGTCCATGATATGTAATAACGGATATACAGATAGATAGCCCTGGAAGGCTCACGTGATTTCTCCGATAACGTACACAACGTCACTTCTGCGTTATCGTCTGCTGTGTTGAAGGAACCCGCCAGGTAACCTCTCAGCACGCAGACGACAAAGAACACTAGTCCTATAAAATTTTATAATTCCGTTTTCCATCATTTCATCTCAGTCATCTCCATGTTGGACCGAACTCAAAAATTTATATTAAAATTTTGGTTGACCATTAGAAATACTTTAGCTAAGCATTGTAAACAATAAAAATAGAAAAATAAAATTTTCAGCTCAATTGTGTCCATGTCTCTTTAAATGTCATCTCTTCGGTTATCATGGAAACCCCCTCATTAAGTGTATACAATATGGATAGAGGGTGGAGAATTGACCTGAACCTTCATTAAGGTCCGAGATCTGAAAGGTTGTGGTCTGGGAGCGCATTGAAGTGTATACCGGTGTTATATAGTAGCCTTTCCCCCTAGCCATCTTTCACCCCGGAAAAATGGCTATATAGTAGATTTTCCCTCACAGAAATGTGGTTATATAGTAGGATTTCCCCCCTTTTATAGCCAGATGACCCCACAGGAAAACCTACTATATAGTAGATTTTCCCCCTTCTTTTCATTCCGGTTACGTTTACGGCGGACCATTCCCATACATACTCTTTCCATTCTGAAATTAATTCTTTTCTGGCTATTCTTTTCTTATATATTCTAAATGGATAGTTAATTTCCGAATTTATTGATTGGGATTTTTGGAAATATTTATTATTCAACAAACATTTCATTCAGTCAAATGTCACCTAAAACAATCATATATTTAGAATGTAAAATCAGAATATTTCGTGCTTGTAAAACAGTACCCATTTAGGCATCTCATAATTTGTTAGTTTAACAAATAAGTATTTATCGTGCGAGAAATCAAAATTGTCTCTCTCCATTTGACTAACACAAAATCTTTTCATACAGATAGTGGAGTAAACCTTAAATTCTTCAACTCTGTTGATTGTCTACCACTGATTCCAAATTGCCGCTACTAAGGAATCAACTCGCTCTCTCACTAGACATGATTCTTAAAACCTCATCAGGAGAAGGTGGGATTTTTCGATTGAATAAGAGGTTTCTGAGAGAACCCCCTCCCCCCAACTGTTCTCGGGTCATTGGTGGATTAATAGATGTGAACATGCTATCGATATAATCATATAATCGTATCTATTTGGGGCGGTGCAACTCCCAGCTGTACTGTCAGTACTTTGATTTATACATATTCGTTTACAAACTTTCTCCAAAGATAAATTTATTTTGAATCTGACAGATTTTGATTTTTAACATGCACTCCTAAAACTTTTTAGCTCACCTGAGCTGAAAACTTAACTATTATTCATTTTGCCATCTCAATTTATTACATGTACATGTTCATACATGTTTATTACATACATCTGCTATCCTAAAAGATCCTAGATTGTTTTTAAAAATGAAAACGAAGATTCGGGGTAATATTTCGTCCATTTTGTATTAAAATATTTTGCGCAATGGAATTTTGAAATTTCAATTTTTGCTAAATATTTGCACCTAAAAAAATGTTGGACACCCCCCCCCCCGGGCAAATTGGGTCTATACCTAAAATATTTGGACCCCTAGATATATTGCCTGGATCCACCCCTGGCTTAGGTTGGTTTCATTTCGTTCCTACTTAGGCCTAGCCTCGTTTCGAGTTCGTTTCGTGGTTTTGCAGATGCCCTAATGATCAACATATTCAAACGAAAAAACAAAATGACCAAAGTGTCAAAAGAACGGCCTCAAACCATTTGTTTCATCTGAAAATTCGAAGTAAACATGTTTTAGACAATAATAATAATGCATTGTACATTCCTTATTTCAAAACATTGAAAATGAATCCTCATGAGAATATAAAAGGTACGTAAAATTATGGTACATACAATTTTTCTTTTGCCTTTTGTTCCGCAGTTCAGATTTTGCATTACCATAGTTAGCAGGAAACGTTTTTTCTCTTTATTTTTGTTCTTAATTATAAGTTTTTCTTAATACATGAACAAATTCTTTCCTAAGAAACACTTCTACTTCACAAACGATGTGTTAAAATAGCGCAGTTGAAAAGCACAGCTACTTAAAACTTGCGTATAAATCCATACCGACCGCCTCGTGGAGGCCCGTAAACTTTGTCCATTCATGATCAAAAATTCTAATAATTTGATGAGCTTTTCATCAGATGTGTTCAAACATGGATAAAACATTAGAAATACCAACAAATTAAATTAATAGTGTACATCATCTTCGCTAGCCAATCGTGACGATACACGGCGTTCCTCTTTCACCGTGTATCGTCACCCTTGGCTAGCGAAGATGATGTACATGTAGTCTCTAAATTGTACTCGAAAATACAGATATGTTTTCAATGAGAATGCAAAATACAATTGTGAACTCTCTCTCTCTCTCTCTCTCTCTCTCTCTCTCTCTCTCTCTCTCTCTCTCTCTTAAAAGAAATAGAGTAAACAGTACACAAAGTTAAAATTTTAACGCATGCGCTTTCATTTTATAATTCTCAGGCGGATACGATTACACCGGACACTGTGATTTTTTTAAAACACAATTTGGATGTATATATATATAAGCACTAAAGTTCCAACAATACCCGATACCTCAGAGTGTCGGATCCACAACATGGATACAAGGTCAAATACAAAAAATTATACAAAGCACTAAAATGACCAATGACACGAACAACGAGATTGTCAAATTTTCGGGACGACCCGTCCCTTCCTCAGGACAAACGAAAACAATTACATAATGTGGCCAATATCAACAGAGCATAATAACTAAAACTACATATAAATACATCTAGCACTACAACTACACTAATTTACAAACGTATTTACAACGCAGACTATATGTTTTTGGTCTTTAGGCTTGCCAATCAATGTTAAAAGTGGAGCGAATTAGGACATGTCTTATTCGTCCAAAGAGCTGATCCAAAATCAAATTTTCGGGACGACCCGTCCCTTCTTCAGGACAAACGAAAAGAATTACATAATGTGGCCAATATCAAGATGAGGAAATGGCATTAAAATTGGTGACGATATCCAAGGCAAAAATATTAGAAACTTAGATATTTATTATTACACAGTCCTGTATTATAGGATACAACAGAGAAGCTAGATTTTAGTACCATTATGTATTTCATCATAGCAAGAAATCAAGATACACGTGAATGACTTTAGATAATGTTAAAGAAAAAGAAGAAAAACCCCGGAAGATTTATCAAATGGTTACAGGCTTCCATCAAATAAAACTGAACATATCAAACCTTTTAATATTCTGTATGTACAATTCTAAGGTGGCATACATCTGCAACATTTGTCAGATAGTCGACAAGTCCACTTGCAAGAATTTTGTTAAATGAAAATTTAGACTAGTTTTTGTTTCGGGGGTGGGTGGGTACTTTTGTTTTTTTCAATGGGGTGTTTGTTTGTGGGGTTGTTTTGTTTTTTTTAAACATAAACATGCCCAATGAGTAGACGTAATAATCTGACAAATAGACATACTTATGTAACACTACAACATACTTATAGGATCGTATATCCGCCTTGTGTCGGTATGTTATGCTGCTAGGCCGATATATGGAGAGAAAAAAATGTCACCTTATACAACAAGGTGTTAAATTTAGACGATTTTATAATGACAAGATGTATATTGAAATTTTCCCATCAAAGCGGAACTATAAAAAAAAAAACCCAAAGGGCCTCAGTACTTGCTATTGAGCTACATTATGTTAAACATGGCGTTTCTGCACTTCGCATCTACTTTTGATTTTCTTACTAAAGAAATATTGGTGGTTTCAACAAATCTGAAGCAACACAAATCAATCATTACATTATATCAATACAGTAACAGCTCATGTCTTTAGAACTTGCATCCTCGGTATCATTCTTAGGATTAAAGCACATCATTCTAAAGGAAGATACAGAACAACATGACCACAGCGAAAACGTTTATAATGAATTCACGCTTACAGCGAAGTGAGTTTCAATCCCTTTGGTTTTAAAAGATATAATGAATATATGATGAACTCATTGGATATAAAGAATTACTTTTATAAGGATTCAAAATTGTTTGTTCCCCAGCACTCCACGACAAGCGTGTTTTACTGTAATGATGAGTCGTTCTGAATTTAACACTGCATAAAGGAGATGTATAAAATCCTAAAATTACTTAAAGAATTCTTTGTTCGACATATTTCAGGACCAGCAATAAAACGATGGATATTCCAGTCGCGTAAATGACGTGCTTTAAGCCTAAGGATGGTATTGAATATTTAAGTTCTTGGGTAAGAGGAACATCTTCACTGATGTCAAAATCGTACATCTTCTCGGTCTGCGGGGTGTAATCCGGTCCGTTTGGTTGTCCGTCATCGAAGTTGTATCGCTTGTATCCCCAGAGAAGTTTTGCGTCCTCTGTTTTGGAATTTTGAGGCAGTTTTGTAGGATATTCAATCGGATGATCTGAAAACGATGGCGGTGATTTTGAGACATAAAAACGAACTCCTTTGGTAGGCCAGTGTGATGTCATACATGCACACTCATACGCCATTCTCCTTTTCTCATAGTCTTCTTTTGTTGCCCATATTGCGGGTGTCATACAAATGAAGACCGTAAAGCGCCATCTACCGGGATTCTGTCGGTTTCGCAAAGGTTTGGCGTTGGCGTGAATTAGTCTTGAGTCCCATAAAACCATTCCACCTTTAGGAACCGGAAGTCGAATTGTTTTGCAACCCTTGGCTGTGAACCACTCATAATCTTCATCTCGTAAGTGATAGTATTCATTAATTGCACTTTTGAATGCTTGCTTTTTGTTAAATTTGTAAAACTCATCAAGGTATTTATGAGACCCTTCCATCAAATGAAAGGTCCAATCATCTTCGTCTGTTGTTTCTAGATACACGCCTCCTTGGTAAGCGTGGAGTCCTTTTCTTCTTGCTGATTGGTCCGTGTGCAACCAGTGTTGTCCTGACGACTCAAATTCCTCCTCCCCATCCTCTGGCGGACGCCCTATAGCAATGGCGTCCACACTGCTCAATAGTTTGTCTGTCTTCCATAGCTGAGCAAAAATTCGTTTCGCTTTCATTCGAATTTTCCAAGTTGTTTCGAAATTTCCGGTATTGTATTGGTTGATGAGAGACATTTTACTTCTAGGCCACTCACCATCTTTGAACTGTTTTAACCACTTTTTGTACTCGGCAATATAACGGTCACATTCGGGATCGGTCAGCACGCCGTTAACCACCGTGAACCCTTTGACCTTGAGGTCTTCTCTGTGTCCATCAGTCAGCATCTGCAACAAGATAAACACAGTCTTAACCTCGTCAACATGACAAAACGGCCGGGAAGAATTCCTCATTACTGATGGAAAGAATACAAAAATAGCGTTTATGAAGATAATGTTGTGGACTCGTCCTGTTTTTTTCTTTTAAAAATAACTTTCAGTAATTACTGAGTACGTTAATTTATGGGAATAGCTATAAGAGAGCATGGCACCGTGTATAACAACCCTAAACGTCATAGTTTTGAGATGCATTTCGATCAGGGGGAAATACTCTCGATTTTAAATTTTAAAAAGTCACATACTCTTTCCGCTTTAGATAAAGTTGACTTGTCAAAACATACTCAACTATTTACATTCACAGTGTCAAAATATACTCAACTATTTACAAAACATACTCAACTATTTACATTTCCAATGTCAAAACATACTCAACTATTTACAAAACATACTCAACTATTTACATTCCCAATGTTTTTGCCTTTGATATCTTTACAAATTGTAATGATAGACATTTCCTCATACTTGTGTATAAATGAAGTTTTGTTTAACATAACTCCTACTTCACGTGTGCAGGACATAACACAAATTTATAAGTTACGAGATAATTGAAGGGTGCATGATTTATTATAAAGTGAACATGAAAACATTTTTATGAAATGTTCATGCCATGATCCCTGGAGTTAGTGGGGGGGGGGGGGGGGGGGGGGGGGGGGGGGGGGGGGGGGGGGGTTCAAAGTTAACATCGGCTATTCATTATAAATTAAGATCTTTTCATACAAAGGAGTTTACATTACTGCAGTTTTCGGAATATGCAAGCCACCTCATAAAGCTTGTTCACTCCGCTCGGTAATCATGTGAGCGATGTGGACCATGGATCGCTCGTTCGTCTTCTTCCAATAATCTGCATACCACCTCTGGCAGTGGCGGATTTAGATGCCCCCCCCCCCCTTAAAATTTAAATCGCTGTATCTTGTTTCGGAAAATGTACTAAACGATAAAAGAAGCAATAATTTCTTCCACTCAAGGAGAAATAAATGACAAAATCCTTTGATTTCTTGAATTACTTTATTGGGAGAACTTAATTTTTTCAAAAAAAAAAAAAAAAAAAAAAAAAAAAAACCCTTACAATTTGGATCATTTAATTAATTTCACCTTATTAAAATGATAGAAAATAGTACAAATGACTTAATAGGACAAATATTTCAAGCCCCATAAAATCTGTAAAATCCAGGAGCTTTCGGGGGCAAAGCCCCCTGGACCCCACCAGGGCTTCGCCCTGGACCCATTGCCTCGTAAAGTGGCGCCCCCCCCCTAACCACAATTCCTGGATCCGCCCCTGCCTGGTGTGTTGTCACAGATGAATATGGGAACCACCGTGCTAAGATTCACCAGAAAGTACTCTGATTTGATTTAGTAACAGTACATAGGTTTTCAACCATTTAAAACAGATTCATAAACCAGTATACTGTAAAATAACTTACCGTAACTCTTCAGACTTTCAACATATTGATCAGATGCACGCTTTATTTATATAGTCGGGTCAGGTTTATTTATAGAACAGGAACGTGGAAATGAACACGTCGTTGAAGTTTAATACATCATGTATTACATGAATAAATGAAATGTATCTGAACCCTGGAATCAAAATATCGATAGGGGGGGGGGGGGGGGGGGGGGGTATTCAAACCTTTCGCATTCAATTTTTGAAGCGTCATAAATTTAGCAGCAATCGATCGCATTTAGCCCCAAATCATAGAATGCGAACCTGGAACTGCGCGCTCGATTTGAAACGTGTTGCAATCCGATTCGTTTCCGGATTATAAAATATGAAAGAGATTAAATTTATTCGAGTGTACACTTTAACATAGCGTTGTCTACCCAACATTAGACACACGGCTTGTACAGCATGGCTGCTATACGGTTCCGTGCAGTGGACATTTTATTTTATTTTGTGCTGCTTGAAGTTTTGTACATTGGAAATGACGCTGCCGAGGATGGCATAAAACTAACGAAATCTGACGGGACGGGTGAAATGCCAGAAGAAACAGAGGGTATGATTCGCCTTAACCCTCCGACGATGGACGACGAGGAACAGAATAGCCCACATATGCCCCATGCTTTACGTTGTGATGGATGCCGTGCGATTGCTTACCAGGTGGGCGTGAATTTTATGTTTGTTTACCTAATTAAGTAGACAGGCGCGGATCTAGAGGTAGATACACTGTAAATCACTATTCAAGGAATACATGTCTAGGTTGGTTGTATGATGGGGGGTATATAAATGATGGAGGCAAGGGGCATGCAGAAATAACCCCCATGGTTTCATTATGTACATTAACAACCTACAAGATACATTCCTAATCTATTTACATTTCCTTACATGTACATGTACAGTAGGTAGTAATGGCTAGCCGCTAGTTGATAGGTCAGTGTTACTATTGAGAAATGTAAAACATTGAAACAACACGGGTAATACTGATAAAAGATTTAGTACTAATCAGGAAATGCTTTACCTGAGGTAGGCTTTGAATCCTAGATACATGTATGAAAAGGCGAAGATAACGAACAGTGATCAATATCATAACTCCTATAAGGAATAGGACCCTGGATATACCAGAGGTATGAAGTGCATAGCAGGAGTAAGCATCCCATCGACCAGTCAAACCCACCGTGAGCCCTATATCTTCAACAACAGTGATTTTGATTCAGAACAAAGTGGTTCCCTTATTAAAATTTGTTACTTTAAATTCTATCTCATTCTGTTCACAAAACAGTGTATTATCACTAATATATGTATACATTTTCTAGCTTTCCTTCGAGTTCTTCAGACGACACAAGGCAAGACTTAAGATGAAAAGACTGCCCGAGTCTGATGTCATGGAGATTGTGGAGAGAGTATGCAACAGTCGTTTTGACAAGTGAGTCTTGGTATTGGACGTCACTCACTGTAAAAGCACAAATTTGTTTCCCACATAATATATTTTATATTCACTCTTCAAGTCATTGCAGTCAAACATGCTTATAATAAACATGCTTTGAGATATCGAATTCATGCTTATTCCGGTGGGATATTTATTCCCCTATGAGAGGAAAATGATGAATCCTCTTCTGGATATAACGAAGTTTGGTTATAACGAACCGTTTCTCACTGGCGGTTTGCTATAACAGACGAGTTAAAATTGCCACTAAATAAAATTCAGATGTATCAAATCTACTTATCGTACAGGAAATGAAGATGTAACAATCCAAGTGGCTTTATAAAATTATACATGATCAGGATCAAAGTTATGGGAACTGAGTTCTATAGTCACTTAGTCGCTTCAATTAGAAGATAGTTATTAATAAGAGTAATTTCAAAACTCAAAACTGGCAGTTATTTTCTCAGGGCTAAAAGGTCTTTGGCAAGGCTGACAATTTTTATAATCAGTCAACCCTGCATGTCTAGCTAATTTTAAAGCGAGTTTCAAACACTGCTATAATCATGTTTTATGGTAGATTTTGCAATAAGAAATTTCTCTGTACTACAATAACCTGGGCAGGTATTAATTTACAATACTGATGTTTGTATGGCAGTTATGGTCTGAAGGCAGTGGATGGTGTAAACAGACTATCAGGACCTGGCCTGGAGACAGAGAAGAGCCCAGGAATGATGCAGGGAGGGGGAAGGTGGCCTCTCAGGTACACAACATAACTGAAGCTTAACCAGGGTTTGTGTATGTCAGATCAGTAACTCTGTCATTAAATTACTGATACTATTTACATAATGTGTGAACTTTGAGTACTAGTTCAGCTAAACTTCTCACTGTTACAATTTGGTGCCCAACAAATAACCCAGAGGGAGATTTAAATTGTCTTCGGAATGAGAATAGAATTACTTGAAGGAAAATGGGGCGGAAGTGGTACAGGGGGAGGAGTGGTACAGGGGGAGGGGTGGTACAGGGGGAGGGTACAGGGGGAGGGGTGGTACAGGGGGAGGGGTGGTACAGGGGAAGGAGTGATACAGGGGGAGGGGAGGTACAGGGGGGAAAATGATACAGGGGGAGGAGTGATACAAGGGGAGGAGTGATACAGGGGGAGGGGTGGTACAGGGGGAGGGGTGGTACAGGGGAGTGGTATAGGGGAGGGGAGGTACACAGGGAGGCATGGTACAGGGGAGGGGAGATACAGGGGGAAGGTGATACAGGGGGAAAGTGATACAGGGGGAGGGGAGGTACAGCGAGAGGTGTGGTACAGGGGGAGGAGTGATACAGGGGGTGGTGTGATACAGGAACTGAATACATCAGTCTGGTAGCTCAGTTGGTAGAGCACCTGCATAGTTTGCTGGGGGTCCCAGGTTCAAGCCCCAGTCCATCCAACATGTAAAAAGGAGTCAAAAGAGCACTTTGCTCTACATGAGCCAATCCACTTCACTGTCTACAAAACAAGAGTGCTCCCTCCACTTCCCTGTCTACAAAACAAGAGTGCTCCCTCCACTTCCCTGTCTACAAAACAAGAGTGCTCCCTCCACTTCCCTGTCTACAAGACAAGAGTGCTTCCTCCACTTCACTGTCTACAAGTGCATTGGGCCAAATATGTTTGGCTTGAACAGATGTCGTACTATTTGTTCAATGTCTCTCCATTCTCGAACAGAATTACATTGATAAAAAGCCTGACCTTATAAATCCCTATAGTCTTCATACAGTTTTAAATAGATTTTAAAACTTTTACCCATGATAACAAGACTACATGTAATTGAATGAATAGAATAATAAACCACTGATGATCACTTCTGAAATGAATCCACACCTTTTGTAAAGTATTGCTAAAAATTCTAGAAGACTCCCTGCGACTCGTAGGGAATTTACAACTGTTTGGTATTGTTGGTGTTTGCAGGTTTCAGAATATGTGCAATGCTTATGTGGGGGAGCTGGACGAGGAGGGGATTTATGAGGGGTACATCGAGGACAACACACTGGAGAACTTTCTGTGTCGTAGAGAGGGACTATTTGGTTATTGTAAAGATACTCCACCTCCAAAGAAAGAAGAGCTCTGATGCTAGCATTACTCATAAAAAATAATCATTATTTATAAGGGCTTTGGCATTTGAAAAAACACAATCTTGTATACATGTATGAAGTTATTGCCTTTTGTTTTGTGAACTCATTTGTGTTCAGTTGTTTCTGCTTGTTTTGCTTTATTATGTACAGTAAAACACACTTATAGTGAAGTGCTGGGGACAAACAATTTTGATTCATTATAAAGGTAATTCATCATACCAGATAAGTTTATTTGTTTTACAACTGCAAGGAATCAAGTCCACTTCACTGTAAGCATGAAACCATTATAAACATGTTCATTGTAAGCATGTTTTACTATTAACATATTCATTGTAACCATGTTTTACTGTATATTACAAAAAAGTGGTTGGATTTAAATCTCATGTGAAAGCTGTAGAATTGGTGTTTTTCTAAGATAAATTCCATTTCATACTTAAATGTTCATTCTATAATGAATTGAGATCAAAATATATTAAAAAGATATTATAAAAGGCCAAGTACCTTCAAACTGGTTCAATTACTATGTGTTCAAAATGTCAAAGAATTGATTAATTTAGGTAAATACTTCTATTTAGCATGTTTAAAGAGATGCTTAATTTAGCTTTTATTCTATTTGTGTATGCTCTCCTGTGTGATGTTTGTATATATCATATCTACAAAATGTATGTTATTCTGTTTCTGATGAGTCGTTTGGCTCGTAGATAATATTGATTGATTGTTTGAATACTGTTTAACGTCCCTCTCGAGAATCTTTCACTCATATGGAGACAGTGAATGGCTGCAAAATTTAAGCCTATGCTCGTCGCTTACGGCCTTTGAGCAGGGAGGGATCTTTATCGTGCCACACCTGCTGTGACACTGGACCTCGGTTTTTGCGGTCTCATCCGAAGGACCGCCCCATTTAGTTGCTTCTTACGACAAGCAAGGGGGTACTGAGGAGCTATTCTAACCCAGATCCCCACGGGTCGAGGATAATAAAGAACTACATATATGTAGAACTAGAACTGTAAATGATAATCTACTGTTAATGATAATTTTACATTCTGTGCCTCTGTCATTCCACTATAGACACAACTACAATCATTGATGTTGACTCAAATGTTATTGGATGGTCAACACCCCAAATGTTATTGCATGGTCAACACCCATTTAAATTTTTCTTGTACATTTGAACTTTATCAATCCAGGCACTGTAATAGTAATAGGCCCAAGAACAAAACCATCCCTCAATGTTGTTATATAATATAATGTTATGTTTTTTGATGGAAGAAAACACTCTACTTTTACATTGAATTCAATGGAATATGTACTCTTCATTCCAATGAAAGCATTATTTTTTTTATGTGCGAGTTCTATCATAGTACTTTACAATTAATTTGTGAGTTATTTTTTGAAATTCCCACAATCAAAATTTGAAAGGTTGCATTTGTTTGTTTTTCAATCATCAGGCAAGTTTTCGGGTACAAAAGCCAGCAATTTTAATTACAACGGAGTCGTAAAAAAATAACAAACAATAACATTTGTACTTTTACAAGTCTGAATGTTGATAAATAAAAAGAAACATTTTAAGATATAGTCTCTTTAGCCACTATTGTGTGTAGGAGCCTTAAAAGCGCAAACATTTTGTTTCTCATAAAACTTTTACATTGCGTCCTTGAGACATGTGTAGTTTACACAACTCTTGTCCTTCAATCATGAGAGATTTATATTTTATACAACTCTTTCAATGTAAATTTAATAAACTTCAGAGATTTATATTTTATATAATTTTTATGATGTGATCTTAAGAAGAGAACACAACTCCAAGTGAACTTATCTCCTCAGAGATGAATATATATTTTTTTTTATCAAAAATGACGTTGGAGTGTCCTTTGTTTGTTACATGTGTTGTGACTTGCATGTATATCTTTATAAACATTACAAAACTACATTGAGCCGTTCTTAGCAAAAAAGACCCTTATCTTATTCAACATTTTAAAATGTCATAATGAAATAACATGACGTCATTTGTTTTGCACACTTGTGATTTGAACATATTTTATTGTATGAATATACAAACGGATTGGTTACAAGTTCTAGCAACTTGGAAAACCTCTCCCATGTGTGCTTGTAAAAACCAATCCCCAGTCAGTTTTTGATTGACTGTAATATCGTAACGACAATCAATATTGCTCTAATGTATTTGAGGGATTGTTCTCTATAGTTCATACTGTAGCCCTAAATTACTTAAGGGCCCTTTTTGCATGGAACGGCTCATGTATTGATATCGTTATAAACAATGACTGCGGAAAGGGGAATAACTCTTAATTTGTAACAATCTTCATTGTGCTTCATATTTTTCATCAATTGATGATGTGTTGCAGCTGTTTATGTCCATGTAATAAATGATGGAACCCAACACTGGTGTCCTGTCTTAAATGACCACTACAGCATAAGTATCAGGAATATTTGGTCCATTTAAATTTTCCTCAAAAGGTAATTGGTCCTATATAATGTTGACACTTTATTTTGATGTGGAGCGATTTTCTTTTTGGCCAAATTGGCTTTAAAAGTTTATCAATGGAATTTTAAGAGCATATATTTACCAATTTCCTTCATCTGCCAAAATTATACATGTACATTATCTAACAGCTACCAATTTGTGACAAACTCAATTTATTCTTACAAGTCGATAAACATGATAAAGAGAAATACTTTAAAAAATAATCACAATAAAGTTGATATATACATGCGTGTTGAGGTACATATACAATAGTGAATATCACACTATATAATTGGCAAATCAACTTGGGAGGGTTCACCTCCTCATTTATAATTTCAATAAATCTAGATAAATTTAATAGCAGAATGAAATTTTTAGAAGAAAACAAAGCAGCAATTAAAACACCGATTTAACATTATCACAATTTTATCTCTCAATAGATAAATTATAGATAAAAAACGAGATGTCTGTAAAACATATATCCCCCCTCGGTGCAAAATTGAAAAGGTTTATACACGTGCATAATTTGATTGATGGTAGTATCACCAATTCAAAATATTGAGCAGACAATATCTTCCAGTGTTGGGAGTGGATTGAGCAAGTGACCTAAAAATCAATAGCGGTCATCTACTTCTTATATTGTACCAGTGTACCACGTTTGGTGTCAACCAAGCAAATAATTCTTAAAATATAGGAGACAATATATTAATATGTCCAGTTTAACCATTGACCATGTGATCTCAAAATCAATAGGGGTCATCTTCTCCTGAAGATGTACTAGTGTACCAAGTTTGGTGTCTATCAAGCAAAGGGTTCTCAAGATATTGAGCAGACAGCGTCTTCCTATGTCCAGAGTAGATTGACCCTTGACCTTTTCACCTGAAAAACAATAGGGGTCCTCTTCTACTCATTAACCAACCCTCATGAAATATCATTAATATGATCAAGTGAATGGTTCTCAAGATATTGAGCGGACAACATGTGGTCTACCAACTGACCAACCAACAGGTGCAAACCAATATGCCCCTCTTCTTTGAAGGGAAAAAAAAAATCTAACTCCACCCTCTTGAGATGTCATAGATTTGTGCAAAATCTTCAATCAATTAACTATGTGATAGAAATATATATTTTGTTAGAATTTTATTCGATGCGTACAACATAGAAAAATGTTGTCAAGGGTGTAACAGGAAGGGAGAAAATGCAACGGACCAGACCGGGATTCGAACCCAGGCCCCCTGAATCTCCAGTCAGGTGCTCTACCACCTGAGCTATCTGGCCACCGGTGATTGAACCGGGCTGACCGCTACATTCCTCCCTCCTTAAATGTCTTCACACCCTGAAGACATCAACCCAGGATCTTTATCCCCTGGCAGGCATTTTCACCTGTCAGTTCCAGGAGCTGGTCACGGCACCAAATGTAATAGGAAGGGAGAAAATGCAACAGACCAGACTGGGATTCGAACCCGGACCCCCTGAATCTCTAGTCAAGTGCTCTACCAACTGAGCTATCTGGCCACCGGCGATCGAACCCGGCTGACCGCTACAAGGGCAATAACTCCTATGCTGGTATTTTTTTAATCTAGTGTATGACCCCCTCCCTAAAGTGTTGTATTATATGTGTTTCTTATGAAGTGTGCATCTCTAGTCGTGCTTCTGACATAGGGTAGGCAGAGTGCATTACTAAATATGCACGCAGTGTAGTGTTGTATTAAATGTGTTGTCTTAGATGTGCTTCTTATGCAGTGTGCATTACCAGTCATCCTTA
>NC_079167.1:81160991-81230991 GCF_947568905.1 Ostrea edulis
GGATTTATAGTTATTATCACAAAAGGCAACATCAGTATCTGAGTGAAGCAGATTGATGGAAATCATTACAAAGGTGATATTGTTATAACTGTTCAACATCAGTATCTGAGTAATGCAGATTGATGGAAATCATTACAAAGGTGATATTGTTATAACAGTGTTCGAAATTAACCATAGACCGAGTCTATGTCAAATGACACAGGTCTATGCCAATTGTAATTGAGATAGACCAAATTGTCTATGCCATTTTTCTAGGTTTAAAGCAGTAGAGTTTATAATCCCAAAAGCGACGTCTGATAAACGTCATGAGGAAAGGAGTACATTGTTATGGAAATGGAAAGCAAATATGCTTTTTAAGTACATTAGAAGAAAATAACAATGTTTTAAATTTGTGTTATCTTTTTCAATGTTGCGGTCTATGCCAATTTGATGAGGTCTATGTCATCTTGTTTTGGCATAGACCCGTGGTCTATCCCAAGTTTTAAACCAATTTCGAACACTGTTATAACAATATCCAAGAGGTGTTGCTTGATGAATATCATAAGAACGGTGATATCAGATATCAGTATGGGTACATATAATATTATTTAAATGCTATGTGTATTTCAATGCAAACTATACAAATACACTTTATTGTTGAGGTTAAATACATGCATATAATGTGGGGCTTACAACTGAAAAAGATTTTAGCAACTTACTCAAATTCCGTTTCTTGTTTTCAATGCTGACAAATCGAACACAGGGATTCCCTGTGATGTATTTTCCAGCCCAGGAATAGTTCAGATTGGTGCTGGGGTTGTAGAAGAGCCCTGCAGCGAACCGCGAGGAGTAAGACACGTCCTCCAAGTTCCGTTTCACATCAGGCTTTGAGTCTAAAAAAGAGTGTACAATACAAAAAGAGTGTACAATTCAAAATGAGTGTACAATTCAAATAGTGTAAGATACAGGATACAGTCCCTGAAACGGTCTTCTTTCCCATTTGAACGGTGAGCGAACGGCGAACGCACGACGAGCGAACGGTGAACGCACGACGAGCGAACGGTGAACGCACGGTGAGCGAACGCAGAGTGAACGGTGAACGCAATTTGGTGAATGGTGAGCGAACGCAGAGTGCAAAGTGAACGGTGAACGAATGCTGAACGCAAAATGATCTATTTACTCGGAATGTTTCGGATTTTTCCCTGGGATTTTACTATTTCATAATCAAGTAATAAAATACATGTACATGTATATTTCATCAATTAATAAAAAATTAAATAAACCGGAATCATAATGCAGCATATTTTACAGTTCTGGATATATTCAATGTAATATAGTTTTGTACAAGTACCGAGTATACATGTATATATTTCATGAAATTATCGCAAATTGTACATTAATACATGCAACAGTCATACATAAACAAAAGCAAATTTTGTATGTACAATATGTATACAATGCATGTGAAAAGGAAAACACTATAGTCTACATGTGTAGTGACATCCAGAATTTACAGGTGTTCATGTATGGCTTCAAACTTTATGAGCTCAATCGTTTGGGATACCTGTAATTAACAAACACCCCTGAAAGGAGTCAAGATAGATGCAGTAAACAAACAATACGGACGGTATACCCTGTGTCAACATCTCAACACTCCTAACAGTATTAAATATTCCTACTTACATTTTGTGTCATTCATTTGGTGCAGCTACATTGACCCGAGGAAATAATCCTAGAATTTATGCACATGCAAGTACAAAACTTACTATTCTTATTATTAATGTGACCATAGATTGCATTTAGATTGAGCAATATTTGTATAATGTTTAAAGGCTAATGCAGAAACGTACCAGATAAACAATTACATCTTTGCATCTAGGACAAATGTTACAAAAGTTTCGAATTTGGCAAGAGTAGTAAATATCAGTTTATTGACAATGTCTTTCATAAATATAGGCGTAAAATAGCTATATCAATTTGACATTCTGACACATACATACGGTACAATGTACATTATGTAGCATCGTTTGTTTGTTTTTATTTTTCAAAGTGGGGGGGGGGGATGATTTGTTTAAAACTCGTGTCAAGCAATGCAAAATGATTATAATAATTTGTGCTTTTGCCCGAACTTGTATATGCTAAATCGTCAACACAGGGGAAGAGGTTTTCATTACCCGAAACTGCCTTATTTTTTGTACTTGGCTTAAATTTATAACGACAAACTCTTATATTCGTCTCTCATTTAGAATTTTTTTAACAAAAGCTCAAATGAACCTTTCGGCATTCACAGTGGATAATCCTGACCTTTTGTACTTCAAAAATTAAATTTCTGATATAGTAAGAAAGTCTCCTTCCACTCTTACGCACACGTTCAATTATCATTTTCGCCTTGCTATCAAGATTGGTCCTTTCACTTTGGTGTTCCGAATGACAATGAAAAGACTGAACGATGAATGAACGGTGAGCGCACGCTGAACGCTTTGTGAACGGTGAGCGCACGCTGAACGCTTTGTGAACGGTGAGCGCACGCTGAACGCTTTGTGAACGGTGAGCGCACGCTGAACGCAAAACTGTGAACGGAAAGTGCACGGTGAACGCACGCTGAACGAACGGTGAACGCACGCTGAGCGAACGGAAAAATGGTAAAGTAGAACGTTTCAGGGACTGTAGGTGCAAATAATACAATCTGAATATCAAATATACATAATACATGGGTATATATACCCATTCAAATGAATAGTTTACATCTTTCTTCCTCATTATTCCTGTAAGAGATTCCTTTTAAGATCAATCATTCATTATGTTGCAATAGAGATTCCTCTCAATCATTCAAACTTTGATCTTTCGGGGTTTAAAATAAAATCGAGATCCTATTTTCTTTCCATGTTCACTTAATCAGACCAAACTCGTATTTGGACCCGTGTTGTCACATAACTTTAATCGTCTCTTCACCAGACCTGGCTCCATGACAATATAAACTGCGAGAATAAACTTGAGCAAAATATAACATCTTGTTTAAATCACCCCAATTAATGACAGTTTGAACCAAAATTCAAAATCTAATGTTGACATGAATTTCATTGGCTTATCAGTGTCAATACTTTATGGATTAGATCAATTTGTAAATCGACTTAATCTGTTCTCACTTTATTGTCATGAAGCCTGGTCTTATCCAGATCAATAGCAAGTAAAGGACACATAAGCAAACAACTAAGTGTAATGTATGATATATCAATGACAGATTAAAAATAAGACATTGCAGTGTGTGTGATATATCAATGACAGATTAAAAAATAAGACATTGCAGTGTGTGTTTTTTTTTATTTATGTGACCTACTTAAAATTTCTGCTATGGAGCCCTGGAGTTGCAGAATTTGGGGGACGGGCATGGTCAGCACCACGGAGTCACACTGATACGACACACCGCTGTCACTCATCAGCTCCACTTTGTCCCCTTTGATATCGACACGAGTTACATGCTGAGACGTGTGAAGTTCTGCCCCTGTAAAATAATTCATTTGAAAGGCAAAGTCAGTTTTAAAAAATGTCACAAATTCTTGAGAGATGAATATCTTGGAATTGCGAGATCTTCATTACAATCTCAGCTGAACGAGGCTGTAGCGTGATAATTAGAGAAATGCCGGTCTCGAGCTGAATCTCAATGTCTTGACTGAGACAATCTCTAATAACCTGAGTATCTCCTGTATATACTCAACACAGCTCTCCTTGTTTCTAATAAGTGTACGCAGAAGACCCGAGTCAAACGGACATCTTCTCAGCATTCTCTACATTCAGCTGTTTTCTCATACATAGGACGATACAACTCTGAGAGTAAGGTAATTCAGTAGTAGAGTTTTCGCTTCACAACCAGGTGTTCGAGCCCCGCTCGGGCCATGGCTGCGTCAAACCTAAGACATAAACTTAAGTAATGATTCCTCCTTTGCTAAACTCTCGGCATTTAGAAATGAGAATCATACGTATACTGGAAATGACCTTAAAAATGGAGGTCCTGTGTCACGACAGATGTTGGCATGTTAAAGATCCCTTACTGCCATGGCTCTGAGCGCTAAGCACAGGTCAAAATTTGTGGTACTTCACCTACAGCTGGTGACATCTCAATATAAGTGAAAAATTCTCAACAGGACGTAAAATAACCAACCGACCTATTGAGAATATTGTGCCAGATTTATTTACACAATATTTCACATCAAAATACCAACAAGTTATTTGATAAGGATTGGGCAGCAGACACTGCCTGTGTTGTCTCTTTGTATAATACTGTACGTGATTGACTGAGGTAATGCTTGCTGTGTTGTCTATCTATAATACTGTACGTGATTGACTGAGGTAATGTTTGCTGTGTTGTCTATCTATAATACTGTATCTGATTGACTGAGGTAATGCTTGCTGTGTTGTCTCTATCTATAATACTGTACCTGATTGACTGAGGTAATGCTTGCTGTGTTGTCTCTATCTATAATACTGTACCTGATTGACTGAGGTAATGTTTGCTGTGTTGTCTATCTATAATACTGTATCTGATTGACTGAGGTAATGTTTGCTGTGTTGTTTATCTATAATACTGTACCTGATTGATTGAGGTAATGCTTGACAATGGAACTAACTCCTTCTGGAGCGACATGGTGGGTGACGGATGAATCCTGATTTCTCTCCCCTTCAATTTCACAAGTCAGGTTCTTTAGAACTCCAGCTGAAATCAACTCGTTATGGAATCTGAAACAAAAAAATAAACTTTACACAAAATCCAGGGGCAAAAGCACTCACCCGAGTTACCTTGTCACTAAATATGGACTTGTGAACTTCAAGCTATATATGCCGTATTAATTGATTATCATCATAGGAATAAAAAGAGCATGGTTTTTTATATCAAGCTATATAAGTTATAAACTTAAGCATTTTATGCAATTTAACTAGATTGGATTAAAAAGTAATCAAGCTGATTGCCTGTTTATTCCTTTATTCTCCGAGATGGATAATGATCATCCTTTTATAAATATTCAATACATGACCACGTGCCATTGGAAGCTGAATTTAGAAAGTAAACAATTACATGGCGACATGCAAGCGTGAATGGCCTGCAGGCTGTTGGTGGGACACATTCAACGGTAATACAGAGAACCTCCTTGAACAATGGAAGGATAGTGAAAATGTGAAATTCTATGATTGGTATTATTTAACACGACTACATACTGTAAACAAAATCCTCTTCTCCTGCGATATTTCTTTTATACTTTTCCTACAAGCTTGCACACATTCACCATAGACCTCACTCCTTCACAAATATACATTAGAAAACCACTGTTCTTCACGTGCACTGCAGTACTCCAATAATATCAAAATATAATTTGCCAAAATTGTCAATTAATATTATTTTTTATTGCTTATCATACTGACAAAATTTTGGTCTGGTTTCGAACATCGCAAAAATATTGGTTTAATGTGACATATATAGTTTTAAAGTGCGACAAAGAACTATCATCGTCTAACATATGATCAAAGCAGTGTCTACCCTTCGTACAGTAAAATACACATAAATTGAATTGTCAGAGATATCCTATTTTGCTTCACACTAAGTGTAATTCATCATATCCAATATGTAACTTTTATCTATGTGCAGAATGCAAATTACCTCATCAAAAGTGGGAATTCATTATATGCATGAAAACTGTTCTACTGCATGAATATTTGAACACTATAGTCATGTTTTACTGTATGAACACTATAGTCATGTTTTACTGTATGAACACTACAGTCATGTTTTACTGTATGAACACTACAGTCATGTTTTACTGTATGAACACTACAGTCATGTTTTACTGTATCAACACTATAGTCATGTTTTACTGTATGAACACTACAGTCATGTTTTACTGTATGGATACTACAGTCATGTTTTACGGTAAGAACACTACAGTCATGTTTTACTGTATCAACACTATAGTCATGTTTTACTGTATGAACACTACAGTCATGTTTTACTATATGAACACTATAGTCATGTTTCACTGTATGAACACTACAGTCATGTTTTACTGTATGAACACTACAGTCATGTTTTACTATATGAACACTATAGTCATGTTTTACTGTATGAACACTACAGTCATGTTTCACTGTATGAACACTACAGTCATGTTTCACTGTATGAACACTACAGTCATGTTTTACTATATGAACACTACAGTCATGTTTTACTGTATGAACACTATAGTCATGTTTTACTGTATGAACACTATACTCATGTTTTACTGTATGAACACTACAGTCATGTTTTACTGTATGAACACTATAGTAATATTTTACTATATGAACACTACAGTCATGTTTTATTATATGAGCACTACAGTCATGTTTTACTGTATGAACACTATAGTCATGTTTTACTGTATGAACACTATAGTCATGTTTTACTGTATGAACACTACAGTCATGTTTTACTGTATGAACACTATAGTAATGTTTTACTATATGAACACTACAGTCATGTTTTATTATATGAGCACTACAGTCATGTTTTACTGTATGAACACTATAGTCATGTTTTACTGTATGAACACTATAGTCATGTTTTACTGTATGAACACTATAATCATGTTTTACTGTATGAACACTATAGTAATGTTTTACTATATGAACACTACAGTCATGTTTTACTGTATGAACACTACAGTCATGTTTTACTGTATGAACACTATAATCATGTTTTACTGTATGAACACTATAGTCATGTTTTACTATATGAAAACTACAGTCATGTTTTACTGTATGAACACTACAGTCATGTTTTACTGTATGAACACTACAGTCATGTTTTACTGTATGAACACTGCAGTCATGTTTTACTATATGGATACTTGAACACTATGTTTCCAGTGCAGCCTTTCTAGAATCATGAGAGATCCCTCTCTACTATTGTGACCTACCTACTTTGTGTGTGATGTTTTTCTAAGTTTATTTAGAGATATAAGCATACCTCTAATGCTTTTTCTCAGGAGTCTATTAGAGTTTTATGAGTACCTGTGATGTTTTCTGAGGAGTCTATTTCAAGTTTTACGAGTACCTCTGATACTTTTCTGAGGAGTCTATTTCAAGTTTTATGAGTACCTGTGATGTTTTCTGAGGAGTCTATTTCAAGTTTTACGAGTACCTCTGTTACTTTTCTGAGGAGTCTATTTCAAGTTTTATGAGTACCTGTGACGTTTTTTGAGGAGTCTATTTCAAGTTTTATGAGTACCTGTGATGTTTTCTGAGGAGTCTATTTCAAGTTTTAAGAGTACCTGTGATGTTTTCTGAGGAGTCTATTTCAAGTTTTATGAGTACCTGTGAGATTTTCTGAGGAGTCTATTTCAAGGTTTATGAGTACCTGTGATGTTTTCTGAGGAGTCTATTTCAAGTTTTACGAGTACCTCTGATACTTTTCTGAGGAGTCTATTTCAAGTTTTATGAGTACCTGTGATGTTTTCTGAGGAGTCTATTTGAGTTTTACGAGTACCTGTGATGCTTTTCTGAGGAGTCTATTTGAGTTTTATGAGTACCTCTGATGCTTTTCTGAGGAGTCTATTTGAGTTTTACGAGTACCTCTGATACTTTTCTGAGAAGTCTATTTGAGTTTTACGAGTACCTCTGATACTATTCAGTTGAGTCTATTTGAGTTTTACGAGTACCTCTGATACTATTCAGTTGAGTCTATTTGAGTTTTATGAGTACCTCTGATGCTTTTCTGAGGAGTCTATTAAGAGTTTTACGAGTACCTCTGATGCTTTTCAGGGATTTTCCACACCATTTTGGGAATGGGGCCTGGGCCTTTAGAATTGGGAATTTTAACGCCATTTTGTCCAAATTGGGAATTTTAGAAATTCACAGTTTTACAACATATTTCTTAAAATACACTTTTTTTTTTCAATAAAAAGATGAACATTTTCTCTTCATTCATAGAAGTTTTTCTTATCATAACATTCTGTTTTTCATTGCAATCAGGGTTAAATGACATTTAAACCTATTTTTCAATGATGCATGGACTGACGGAACACCAGCTTTCAAATTTCCAAGTGACCCTAGCTTCTAGTTCTCAGATGGTTCTTCAAAAATGTCAGGAAGAGAAAATAGACAGCATTTTCCCCATTTTACTTGCAATTCATGGCTAATAATATTGTGTATTTATACTTTTGAATACTAGATTGATTTTTTTTTTCAATTACAGTTGAATTAAATTTAGATTTAATCATGGGGTTTCAATTACATATTGTATTGCTTTGAAATTTGACATAAACAGCCTAACCATATATAAATTATTTTTCAAATCATGATCTAGTTCATCATGAAACTCTCTGTGATAATCTATGCCAATATACTTGTTCAATCAGTAGGAAAAGCACCAGGCTTGGGAAGTTATATTTTCATATCCAATAAAATGATTTTGTAAAGTAAATATATATCTAAATGTACATATGTTAATATTAATGATAAAAGTAAGCTAAATTTGAACTAATGCTGCTTTATACAATGCAGCATACAATATCACAATTTCTGGTGATTTATAGACTCTCCAAACGAAGTGTGCTGCTTCAAAGATTAAAACAATTATTTTCACACAAAGTACACTGAAAATACATTCTAAATATATATGAGATTTACCTAATAACTCTCAGATAGGTTAAGGAAGTGGGTACAATAAGAGAAGCAACAATATAGCACGTATTAATCAAAGAAGAAAAAATGGAGGAAATTCGGATTTATCGAACTGTTGTCGATATTTCTGGAGTGTTTTATAAAATGAACTATGATGGTAGTTCAGCTGAATTATATTGAATCATTCCACTTTCCCCATGACAATATTGCAAAACAAGACAATTTTTTATTTGACTTGAATTGGGAAATTTTGTAGACAAATTGGGAAAAAATACTACTATTTTGCATTGGGAATGGGGCCGAATTTCGGCCCCCTACAACTGGGTGGAAAATCCCTGCAAGTTTTTTGAGGAGTCTATTTGAGTTTTACGAGTACCTCTGATGCTTTTCTCGGTATGCCTCTGTAATTGATATGTACTGTGCCCCCAAATCTACTGAAGAACTCTTTGCCTCCACACAACGACTGGTAGACATCCTTCCGCCTGAAAAGATTGATTGATTAAATATTGTTTAACATCCCTCTGGAGATTAATTCACTCATATGGAGACGTCACCACTGCTGGTGAAGGGCTGCAAAATTTAGGCCTATGCTCGGCGCTTATGACCATTGAGCAGGGAGGGATCTTTATTGTGCCACACCTGCTGTGACACAAGACCTCAGTTTTTGCGGTCTCGTCCGAAGGACCGCCCCATTTAATTGCCTCTTACGACAAGCAAGGGGGTACTGAGGACCTATTCTAACCCGGATCATGACTGAAAAGAAGTTTCATGTTCTTTCAGTGAAATAAAAACAATTTAAAATTCAAATCAGGTCCAACACAATGACTAACGATCTAAAACACTGACTGTGTGATTAAATGAGATATAAATAGTTTTAATGATAATTTCATCATTTGTATATATGAACTTTCTGTCATTTGAATGCTCTTCACTTTTCGTTTCTCATATACTTTTACAATGACAATATTGTATTCTCTAAATTTAGCACTAAAACCTGTAGATATAAACATGTATAAGCTTTTTATCTAATTCATATTCCATCCCATGGGAATCTGGAATATAATAGGTCATCAGTACCCCTTGCTTGTAGTAAGAGGCAATTAAATGGGGTGGTCCTTCGGATGAGACTGCAAAAACCGAGGTCCCATGTATGGCAAGTATGGCATGATAAAGACCCCTCCCTGCTTAATGGCCATAAACGCCGAGCAAAGGCTTAAATTTTGCAGCCCTTCACCAGCAATGGTAATGTCTCCATATGAGTGAAAGATTCTCGAGAGGGACATTAAACATACAATCAATGAATACAAATCCCATGCTATACAGGTGTGAGCTAAAGTGCTCACAGCTTTTGTTGCCAATTATTTTTGTGCAGATTGGATTATTTTAAAAGTTTATAAATTTATTGGACAGGTTGTTCATATCATGAAAGAATAAAGACTTATTTAGATATATAACCATATGTACTTCCATTATTTTCAAATCTCCCTTCATACAAACAACTTTTATATCTATTCTTTATAGTCATATCTTAGAATTTTACTTATTTCTTTGTATAAATATATACATTTTATGTCCATTTGAGAGTATGTCAGTGCTTCTATTGAAATATAAGTACATTGAAAAAACATACAAAATTTATTATTGACAAAACATTAGTAGAAGTAAACAATATCAATTTTAATGTGTATACTCTTAACATGAATTTATGCTGATAGTAAAGTGATTTTCATTCCCTGAAGTTTTCAAACATATTATGAACTCATTAGATATATATAAATGAATTACATTTATAGTGAATAAAACTTTATTTGTCCCCAGCACTATAGGCTACATGTATTGTATAAATATTATATTTTGCTTCTTTCAATACCTCAGATTACATATCTATATTTTCATATTTCAGGAGCTCACGAGTAGAGGAGCTCTGGTATTCTGAGATTACATATCTATATTTTCATATTTCAGGAGCTCACGAGTAGAGGAGCTCTGGTATTCTGAGATTACATATCTATATTTTCATATTTCAGGAGCTCACGAGTAGAGGAGCTCTGGTATTCTGAGATTACATATCTATATTTTCATATTTCAGGAGCACACGAGTAGAGGAGCTCTGGTATTTTCTGAAGGTGTTTGGTACAGATATCTTTAAAAAGTAAATTTTTAGGAAGTAAAATTACATGGCTTTAGAATGAGATCTGAGAAATTCAAACTAAACACAGTGGTAATTCTGATTAAATATTGATATCACTGAGTGGTAATTCCAATTAAAGATTGATATCACTAAGTGACAATTCCGATTAAAGATTGATATCAGTAAGTGGTAATTCCTATTAAAGATTGATATCACTCAGTGGTAATTCCTATTAAAGATTGATATCACTAAGCGGTAATCCTATTAAAGATTGATATCACTAAGCGGTAATTCCTATAAAAGATTGATATCACTTAGCGATAATTCCTATAAAAGATTGATATCACGAAGTGGTAATTCCTATAAAGGATTGATATCACTAAGCGGTAATTCCTATAAGATTGATATCACTAAGTGGTAATTCCTCTTAAAGATTGATATCACTAAGCGGTAATTCCTATAAAAGATCGATATCACTAAGCGGTAATTCCTATAAAAGATTAATATCATTAAGCGGTAATTCCGATTAAAGATTGATATCACTAAGTGGTAATTCCTATAAAAGATTAATATCACTAAGCGGTAATTCCGATTAAAGATTGATATCATTAAGCGCATTACAAGGATTGATCTGGTGTGCACTGATACAGTATCAAATTTACAGTATCAAATTTATTTACATTAAAAGATAATAGTTGTGTATATATGTGGTGTTGTTTGTGCTGGAAAAGTTACTCTGATCTGTTCCATAATCAATACTGAGGCAATTGTATCGGTAAGTTTTTCATAATATTAATTAGCATCAACCCATTGATATTTATTTTATCCTAATTTCATAACATTAACCTAAATTTTACATTGTCTCATTATTTTGGATCATAATTTTTGTAAATCTTGATGAATTTTCATGAATCAGCTTTTCACATGTATTGAATTCAGGTGTCATAGATCTATGAATGTCATTTATAAAAGAATGATATCAAATTCTGCAGTCATTGTTTTCAGAAAACTGTACAACACTTGTATATTGATTTACACACAATCCTGTAATAATTGATGCTGAAACATACTGTAGAATAATTTTAATTCATGAGGGCCAACCTTCATGGGTAAGCAAAATTTTGCTGGTTCGATGGGACGTATTTTCGTGGGTAAGCGATACTATGTTACTATAGGAGAGATAACTCTACTTGGTTAAAAAAATGTTTGAGGAGGCTAAATTCATGGGTAAGAGTGACCCACGAAATCCACCCTCCACGAATAATGACGATTCCACAGTAATGGATATTATATGGATGAAACATCCATGATTTTTTTTTATATGTGTGTAATTTTGGAATGACTGATTAATGATGTTGTATATAGTGTTCGAATGATTTTATTCATAAATTTATTGTATGTAATATCACATTTGTAATATATGGACAACTGATCAATAATGTTATGATGAATGATGTTAATTAAATCAAATGCCTCATCATTGACATGACCACAAATGCTTTATCAAGCTTTCATTTACCTGTTTGTTTTTTTATAGATATTGTAATGATTTAAACAGGTCCAGTCCAAAGATTATTTCTACCTACGTAGCTACTTATAGCTACCTAGGTATTTAAACCTGCAGGTAGCTATTTTTACCTACTTTTTCCTTTACTTGCATTTCGTGGCCAAACACAGGAACGGCGCAATATGGTGTGTACCAAATTTCTTGATTCACTTACCATGCTTACACTGACGATAAATACCACAAAAATATTGGACAAAAAATGATTACTTTCTAACCTTTCAAATTTGCCTCAATAACTACACTCAGTGCCATTTTCTAGGAGCTTAGGATCAAAACTGCGTGATAAGAAGTCTGAAATGTCTTACAAATCTGTATTAAGTTCAAAGTTTACCTCCATGCATTTTAACATTAAAGGTTTTTGGGGCGATTTTTCATGCATTTTCCACCCTCGTAAAGTATTCAAATTTACACTCCGAATTATGTCATGCACAACATGATACATAAAACGACTGACCTGTTTAAAAGATGCAGTGTTTTCCATTCCTTTCATTTGAACAGGCCCATTTAGAATTGTAACAGGCCGGGGGGGGGGGGGGGTATGGGGGGAATTCCCCCCATGAAATTTTGGAAAATTAGACGCAAAATCCTGCATTCTGAGGCATTTCAGGGGGCAAAATGACCGTTGTTCATATGCCACTTTTTAACCTACATTTTTAAATATATACCAAAGGGTTGAACATTTTTACCTCAGACAAGTTAGTCACAGTGGTGTTAAATACACACCTTTCCGATGTTTTGACTGGAAGAAATCATGTAATGTATTCGTTCGACGCTTCATTATTTTTCACTGCCATGTGCTTCTCACGCGCAAGGTGAGAGTTTAAAATATCGTCCAATCAAAATCGCCATTTCAAAAAGCTCTCGATAAAAACATAAACAAGGAAGAAATATGAAAGATATTTATAGCCAACCAATTGCTACCGCATACATTCTTTGCAAAGATCGATCGGGTAAATCAACATCACTGAAATTGACAACATATTATTTTTTGATTTTTTTTATATTTGAACCGGCCAGAAAATCGTTTGAAACGGTCAATTTGGCCGGCGGCCGGTTCTTAGGGAAAACAATGGTTTAAAAGATGCGCCTTATTAATAAATTATTATTTATTTATATTTTCGAAATCAGGTAAAAGTAGGTAGAAATAGCTACTTTATGTAGATTTAAATATGTAGGTAGAAATAGTCTTTGGACTGGACCTGTTAAAGTCAAATAAACTTGAAGCAAAGTGCTCTGACAGGGATGGACAACTTTGATTTGATTCATTACATCCAATGAGTTCGTAATATGTTTTACAGCTATGGGGAATGAAAATCACTTCGCTGAAAATCACTTAAGCAGGTTTGCTGTAACCAAAGTTTCATTAATATTAACATAATCAAAGTTTGACTTAGTATCTGTCATCACTTATCTATCAACAAGCCTGAATCCAGTTTATCTATGAGGAAAGTAAAGAAGCACCTGTCCTTTCAACTCGGCAAATAACACTAGATATACCACTGCAATACAATTTATCTATGAAACACATTTATCTGTTAATGTTTTTCAATCTGGAGGCTCATATCATATACACATATGATAAATTATTATCATCAAACCTTTACTTAGCGATACAAGTGAGCGGATCAAAGGATCTAATTTTAATTTGATTGGTTTAGACAGGTTGGGAACACTTCCCCTATTGCGAGATATTCTCACTAAAACGCGATTATCCCTCTTTAGCGAGAAATAAACATTACCATAAACAGGTGTTTTTGGCATCTTTATTGAAAATAATGGCAAATCCCGTGCAACGCTGAATAAGTGCGACAAGCACTCAACATGATGCGAATTGTTTCTATGAAATTGACAACATAGTCATGAAATTGCATATCAAAGTTGTTGAGTAAGAGAGAAGCAGTCTGAAATCCAATACACACCGTGAGTGTTTTTGTTTTGATTAATATATTTGCAGAAGTATCGGACATTTTAGCACTTTTTCTTTTTCTCACGTGAAACACGAAGAGATGTACTCCACGGATGTTTTTCTCGGTTGAACGGGATATATTTATTCTCACTTGAGAGGGATAATCGCGTTTTAGCGAGAATATCTCGCTATAGGGGAAGTGTTCCCAACCTGTTAGACCCCTATTGTCAGCATTAGGCCTGCAGACAAATAACCAGTTCCTGTGATCTGGTACACTAAAACTTGCCTTTGAATAAAAATGAGAGAGAGAGAGAGAGAGAGAGAGAGAGAGAGAGAGAGAGGGAGAGAGAGAGAGAGAGAGAAAGAGAGAGAGAGTCCACCCTCTGATGAAACAAGATTTTACCTACACCCCTGCCCTTGTCGAGGACCAACAACTTGCTGTCTGCACACTCTGCTCTCAGTAGAGAGGACACAGTGGCGCCCGTCATTCCAGCTCCTACTATCCCTATCCTCTCCATGGCTGTTTTCATCATTATCAGTTTCTTTCGCAACACTCACGTGTTACAGAACATGACTTCTACAAACTTGTTCGAAGTAACCCGGGGACGTTTACGTTTTCCGCCATTTTGTAGAAACTAAAAACCATTGCGTTAATGTTATATTTTCCGAAAAAACACGTCGGATTACCCACGCACGGTATTTTATCTCTTGACATTTTCGTGAACATTGACATTCAGAAGAGAAAAGACCAGCAACGACTTCAGTGGCGGTAGCAGCCACCCTCCCTTAAAATTTTCAAAATTAAGGAAAATCGTGGTTTCTTGATTAGAAAAATGTAGACGATATAAGAAGCAATAATCTCTTCCACTCACAGAGAAATACATAAATGACAAAATCTTTTGATTTATTGAATTACTTTTATTGGGAAAACTTACACCCCCCCCCAAAAAAAATCCTTCAAATTTGCGTCATTTTATTAACTTCACCTTATTAAAAATGACAGAAAATAGTAAAAATGACTTAGGAGACAGATTTCAAGCCCCTGTAAAATCAAGGAGCTTACGGGGGCTTCGCCACCAGGAATTCGCCCTGGACCCAAACCCCCTGCTTCATAGACTTGCGCCCCCCCCCCCCCCCCGCAATTCCTGGATCCGCCCCTAGCTGGACTTTATCTAAATCCGAGGAAAAATCCCTCTTTACTGTTAAAGGTGCATTACTTAGCTTTCATTTTGTCATCAAAAATTGAATTAAATGAAAATTGCTCCATTTCAGTGACAACACTAGTATTTAATCTTCTTCTTGTCGTTCGCCTCTACACTTGGATTTCTGCTTCCTCTACGAATCTGGTGGTCTTCCGTAAGTCCTCCACTGTTCCAAATAGCTTTTCCTGGATGGTTGTTGGTAATGGCCATATCCTTTGTCTCAATGCCTGATGGTTCTTGCATGTCTGTAGAATATGTGTTGTATCTTGTTCTGCCTCACCACAGGGACACATTGAGGATGGTACCACTTTCATCACTCTGTTCAGATGTTTGTTTAGTCTGTTGTGTCCTGTCCTCAGTCTGAATATGACAGTTTGTTCAGGTCTCGACAGATGGTGGTAACTGTCTTGATGGTTGGATTTTGTGTACAGAGATTTTATTATGGTTTTCATCTCTGCAAGGCAGACTGGGTTTTCCTCCTGTTGTTGTCCGGCACCTTGTTTTGCGAGAATGTCAGCTTGTTCATTACCATAGACTCCACAGTGCGAAGGGATCCATTGTAGCACTGTTATGCGACTTTGAATGTTAAATAGCGCCTGTTCTATTGATGGTAGCTTGTTGTTTGTCAATCCCTGTAATACAGACAGAGCATCTGTAAGGAAAACAACTGGAGTTGTGATATTGACTTTGTCTGTGATGGTATGTGCAGCATGACTGATGGCTTTTTCTTCAGCTTTATAGTTGGAACAATGCAAGCCTGTTGGTATTGCTTCAGATTGTCGCTCTCCATTTGGATATTGGATGTATATACCAGCCCCTCCGTTTTTTATTGCATTTGTGGCTGATCCGTCCGTGAATACTCTTATCCAAAATTCAGAGGGGTACTGTTCTTTTAGCATGGTCATAGTGTGAGTTTTCTTTACAATATCAGATTGTTCATCTTTGGATGTGATGTTTGGTACTGATGTCTGAATGCTGACATTTCTCAGTTTATCTTCAGTAGGGTAGTCATTTACAGAAAAGGCTATAGGTTTGACTTGCTTTGGTAGCGATTCATGATGTTCTCTTTGTAAAGCTCTTGTCTCTAATACAAAACTTGATCTTTTCAGTCTGCCTGATGAGAGTTGCGTTAGTCTATTATTCATTGGGTGATCTTCAGTACAGCAGTATTTTGCGGCTTGTAACATTGCATTGCACTCCCTTCTCTTACTTAGCAGAGTTATGTTTGTTATCTCCTCCATACTATGTATTGGGGTTGACTTCATGGCACCTGTGATGATTCGTAGTGCCTGGTTCTGTACTTTGTCTAAGGTCTGTAGGTGGGTTTTTGCTGCTGTCATCCATGAGGTAGATCCATATTCGAGATGTGGACGAACATTCCCCTGGTAAACTGATTTTAATATTTTTTCATTGGCACCCCAATTTGTTCCTGCCAATTTCCTCATGATGATTAGTTTTCTTCTTGCTTTTGCTTCAGCTGATGTTATATGCTGCTTCCATGTCATTCTTTTATCAAAGGTTACTCCAAGATATGTTTGTTGGTCTTCAATCTCTAGTGATGTGCTGCCCAGATTAAGCTGTACAGATTGGTTTTTCTGGGAGAGTGAGAACAGAGTTCCAGTTGTTTTTTCCCTGTTGATTGTAACACACCATTGCTCAGCCCATGTCACTACCCTGTCTAAAGCAGTTTGTATTCTGTATTTTGCTGTGGTTGTATATTCCTCTGAGCACCAGAGAACAAGATCGTCTGCATAAAGGGCTGTGCGTACACCTTTTGGTAGCTGTTGAACAAGATCGTTCATATAGAGGATAAAAAGGGTCGGCGGGAGTACTCCTCCCTGTGGAACCCCTTGTCGTAGAAGGACTTTTTTCCCACACTGTCCATCAACCAAAACTCTGGCTTTTCTGTTGTTCAAATATGATTTGATCCATTTGTACATTCTACCACCGATTCCAGATCTGAGCAATTTTACTAGTAGTCCATCTTTCCATACTTTATCAAAGGCTTTTTGTAGATCTATGAATACAGCAAGTGTTACTTTTTTGGCTTGGAAGGCATCTTCAATAACCTGTGCTAGATGTGTTGTCTGGTCTTCTGTACCTTTGTATTGTCTAAAGCCTGCTTGTTCATGTCCAATGATCTTCTCCGATTCTAAATAGACTTGCATGCGCTTGTTGATTATACGTTCTATCAGTTTACAGCAACTGCTTGTTAGGCTTATAGGGCGGTAGCTGGAAGCTTTTGACTTGTTCTTTCCTCTCTTTAGTATTGGCATCATTATAGCATCTTTCCAACATTGTGGTACTTGTCCTTGAATCCAACTTAGATTGAAGATATCAAGCAGTGTTTTCAGTGCTGAGTTACCAAGGTGTTGTAACATCTCAACTAGTATTTAATTATTCCGAACACTTTTTAATCTCAAAGCAGGCACAGGCAATTTTGGTGGTTAAATAATTATTGTCTTCCCTATAGATTTCTTTACACTAAAAGCGGTTATCTAACGTAGTTTTACATCTCTTGTTTTTGTACAAAATAAATGTACAAAAATGTAAAAAAGAAAAAAATTATATTTATATACATGTATATACATATTCCAATGCCATTGAGAAATTTTGAGAGAGAAAAGTTGCCATCACTTTCACAGCTAATGCCCCCTTTCATTTTGATTTCATTTTTGGGAGTTGATTGCATCAACCCCTTTATGCAATCACTCGGCTCAAAGTGGTGTGGACCTGTTCAGCGCTAGCAGCAAAGAGTTCGTAAACCGCTTACGTATTAAACGTTTAAATGCATAATTTCTGAAAAATTAACTTTTCTACCGTCGGTCAGTTGAGTATGTAAATTGAAAAACGACCAAAATATCACTAAAAATACAATTGAGAGTTGGGCAAACACGGACCCCTGGTTATACCAAAGGTGGGATTATGTGCCTAGGAGGAATAAGCATCCTCTGTCGACCGGTCACACCCTCTGTGAGCCCTATATCATATGATCAGGTAAACGGTAAATTAAAAAACCTGATCATACACAGAACAAGCTCTTGCGTATCGAATAATATGAGAGATATAAACAGCATATGCAGTTGATGATGGGATATTGCTACATAAACATGAAAAGTTGACGATGGAGTAGCTGAAATCATCAAGTTGAGTTGTTACTTTGCCGTTAATATAATTTTTTATATATAAAATATCTAAATATATGTTCAAAGCAGAAGTGGACGACTCCGTGATGTCTTTTATTTCGAGTTTACAGGGATATATTAACACTCCGGCATTTCAAAATACCGGAATACTAGAGGTCTACTAAACATCTGCGTTGTTCAGGAACATTCAAGAATGATATGGCTTTGCCAATTATGTGAATTGTTTTTATAGCAATTATATTACCTGGGGCTCTGAGAACATGATACAGGTGGCTTTAATTCATCCGTGCAAATTTGACAATTAGATTTGATCAGCTTAAAACACACGCACTGCCCTTTGAAAGAAAGAGACAGAAAACACACACACACACACACACACACACACACACACACACACACACACACACACACACACACACACACACACACAGAGAGAGAGAGAGAGAGAGAGAGAGAGAGAGAGAGAGAGAGAATTTTGGTTTTAAATACACATAATAAAAAAAATTGACTCAAGTATCAAATAGACGAAAGCAATATTGCAATAATATCATGCTAAAACAAATCTCATGGTCCTGGATTGTAATTGAAAGTACATTAAAAAGGTAATTGAATTACAGGGTTTCCTCGGGTAATTAATCAAATTACAATTACTTGTAATTAAAATATGTTTACGTACAAATTATATCCAATTACTTTTAAAAACGTAATTAATTATGTCTCCGAACACAAAGTGTCGGAGACATATTGTTTTTGCTCCGTTTCTTATTATTCTTATTGTCTCCGAACACAAAGTGTCGGAGACATATTGTTTTTGCTCCGTTTCTTATTATGTCTCCGAACACAAAGTGTCGGAGACATATTGTTTTTGCTCCGTTTCTTATTATGTCTCCGAACACAAAGTGTCGGAGACATATTGTTTTTGCTGCGTTTCTTATTAAGGTCTTCCGTCTCCTGCGGAAGACCTTACTATTATTGTTCGCGTTCTTCTTCTTCATTATTAAGGTCTTCCGTCTCCTGCGGAAGACCTTACTATTATTGTTCGCGTTCTTCTTCTTCATTATTAAGGTCTTCCGTCTCCTGCGGAAGACCTTACTATTATTGTTCGCGTTCTTCTTCTTCATTATTATTATTATTATTATTATTTTCCTTGGTAGTACACGCGTTTTTCTCAGCCATTTCTCGATCGATTTTCACGAAATTTTCAGGAAAGATGTCTTTTGGTGACGAGACTATGCTTGCAAAATTTCGTGCTTGACGTCACTTCCGGTCAGGAGTTATCTCTCTTTTAGTGACTTTTTGAAGGGCCTTGTTGTCCACACATCTCCTCCGTTAGTTTTGAAGCTAGAGTCTTGAAATTTCTACACAAGATAGAGTAAACATTTTAGAAGATTTGTGGGGGATTCGATTTTACCGGAGGCGATTTGCCTAAACGCTCGCCTGGACCTGAAAAAATGGATGCCAAAATTTTTCGCCGATTTCGGCGATTTTTGACCTTTGATCTCCAATATCTTTTTTCTTGCAAATATTTTGTTAAGACATGTAGAACAAAAGTTGTGCACATTTACGAGATCTTTTCGAAAATATCAAGATTTAGGGGCTAGCCCCTTCAATTAGGGATCTAGAAGGGCTCAAAGTCTAGATCAAATATCTCAAAAATCGTTAATATTTTGGTATAAGTTAAAGAACAAAAAATGTTCATCTCAACAATCCAAATCTATTCATATAAAAATTTAGGTCATATGTTACGTAATAAGGGATTTTAAGGGCCAAAACCATAAATTGTTTACCCCTTGTATCTCGAAAACGACAAATATTTTGAAAAGCAATAAAGAACAAAAGTTGTTCAGAATGATGATCTGAACAATATGCATATTTCGTTTTTACCCTATGTGGCCCCGTTAGGGAGCTACAGTTTGGCCCCTAAAAATTACTTCTAGAAATAACTCGAGAACGGTAAAGAATTTCTAAATACTTGTTGAACAAAAAATGTTTGAAATGTCATGACCTTTCTTACGATATCAAGCAAAAGGGGCTGACCCTTTAAATTAGGGGCCCAGAAGGGTCCAAAGGTTTATGAGAATATCTCAGAAACTATTAATATTTTGTAATAAGTCATTGAAGCGGAAATGTTCATCTAAACGAGCTTGTTCTTATCAAATCAAAATGTAGGTCATATGTTACGTAATAAGGGATTTTAAGGGCCAAAATCATAAATAATTGACGCCTCATATCTTGAAAACGACAAATATTTTGAAAAGCATTATTGAACAAAAATTGTTCAGAATGATAATCTAAACAATATGTACATTTCGTTTTTTCCCTATGTGGCCCCGTTAGGGAGCTACAGTTTGGCCCCTAAATATTTCTTGTAGAGATAACTCGAGAACGGTAAAGAATTTCTAAATTCTTGTTGAACAAAAAATGTTTTAAATGACAAGGCCTTTCTTACGATATCAAGCAAAACGGGCTGGCCCTTTAAATTAGGGGTTCAGAAGGGTCCAAATGTTTTTGAGAATATCTCAGAAACTATTAATATTTTATAATAAGTTGTAGAAGCGGAAATGTTCATCTCAACGAGCTTGATCTTATCAAATCAAAAAGTAGGTCAGATGTAATTAGAGATTTTAAGGGCCAAAATCGTAAATATTTGACGCCTCATATCTTTAAAACGACATATTTTTTGAAAAGCATTATTGAACAAAAGTTGTTCAATGTGTCATAACCTATCGATCAATATCAAAAAATGGGTCTGTGGGCCTCATGGCTCGCCTGTAGAGTCGATTTTTGTCGATATCAGTCGATTTCAAAAACTTGTAACTGGTAAATATTTTGTAAGGACATATTGAACAAAAGTTGTTCAGTTTATCGAGATCTATCGATTGATATCAAGAAATAGGCCTATGGTCCTAATGGCTCGCCTGTAGAGTCGATTTTTTGTCGATATCGGTCGATCTCAATAACTTTTTACAGGTAAATATTTTGTAAAGACATATAGAACTAAAGTTGTTGAGTCTATAGAGGGCTAATAAATGACATCAAGAAATAGGCCCGCGGGCCTTATGGCTCGCCTGGAGAGTCGAATTTCAAACGAATTTCACCGCAACTTTGCTTCAGAAGCTCATGATATGAAAAATTGATTATATCTAAAGTGTCTTAAAGTCGGAAACTAAATTGGGACTCATTTGTCTTTTTTTTTTTTTTTTTTAACTCCGAGTGCATCAACAAATCGGACGGAAGACCTACTCGTTGCTCGCAACGAGATCGTGTCTAGTTATTATTATTATTATTTTCCTTGGTAGTACACGCGTTTTTCTCAGCCATTTCTCGATCGATTTTCACGAAATTTTCAGGAAAGATGTCGTTTGGTGACGAGACTTTGCTTGCAAAATTTCGTGCTTGACGTCACTTCCGGTCAGGAGTTATTTCTCTTTTAGTGACTTTTTGAAGGGCCTTGTTGTCCACGCATCTCCTCCGTTAGTTTTGAAGCTAGAGTCTTGAAATTTCTACACAAGATAGAGTAAACATTTTAGAAGATTTGTGGGGGATTCGATTTTACCGGAGGCGATTTGCCTAAACGCTCGCCTGGACCTGAAAAAATGGATGCCAAAATTTTTCGCCGATTTCGGCGATTTTTGACCTTTGATCTCCAATATCTTTTTTCTTGCAAATATTTTGTTAAGACATGTAGAACAAAAGTTGTGCACATTTACGAGATCTTTTCGAAAATATCAAGATTTAGGGGCTAGCCCCTTCAATTAGGGATCTAGAAGGGCTCAAAGTCTAGATCAAATATCTCAAAAATCGTTAATATTTTGGTATAAGTCAAAGAACAAAAAATGTTCATCTCAACAATCCAAATCTATTCATATAAAAATTTAGGTCATATATTACGTAATAAGGGATTTTAAGGGCCAAAACCATAAATTGTTTACCCCTTTTATCTCGAAAACGACAAATATTTTGAAAAGCAATAAAGAACAAAAGTTGTTCAGAATGATGATCTGAACAATATGCATATTTCGTTTTTACCCTATGCGGCCCCGTTAGGGAGCTACAGTTTGGCCCCTAAAAATTACTTCTAGAAATAACTCGAAAACGGTAAAGAATTTCTAAATACTTGTTGAACAAAAAATGTTTGAAATGTCATGACCTTTCTTACGATATCAAGCAAAAGGGGCTGACCCTTTAAATTAGGGGCCCAGAAGGGTCCAAAGGTTTATGAGAATATCTCAGAAACTATTAATATTTTGTAATAAGTTGTAGAAGCGGAAATGTTCATCTCAACGAGCTTGATCTTATCAAATCAAAAAGTAGGTCATATGTTACGTAATTAGAGATTTTAAGGGCCAAAATCGTAAATATTTGACGCCTCATATCTTTAAAACGACATATTTTTTGAATAACATTATTGAACAAAAGTTGTTCAATGTGTCATAACCTATCGATCAATATCAAAAAATGGGTCTGTGGGCCTCATGGCTCGCCTGTAGAGTCGATTTTTGTCGATATCAGTCGATTTCAAAAACTTGTAACTGGTAAATATTTTGTAAGGACATATTGAACAAAAGTTGTTCAGTTTATCGAGATCTATCGATTGATATCAAGAAATAGGCCTATGGTCCTATTGGCTCGCCTGTAGCATTATTGAACAAAAGTTGTTCAATGTGTCATAACCTATCGATCAATATCAAAAAATGGGTCTGTGGGCCTCATGGCTCGCCTGTAGAGTCGATTTTTGTCGATATCAGTCGATTTCAAAAACTTGTAACTGGTAAATATTTTGTAAGGACATATTGAACAAAAGTTGTTCAGTTTATCGAGATCTATCGATTGATATCAAGAAATAGGCCTATGGTCCTAATGGCTCGCCTGTAGAGTCGATTTTTTGTCGATATCGGTCGATCTCAATAACTTTTTACAGGTAAATATTTTGTAAAGACATATAGAACTAAAGTTGTTGAGTCTATAGAGGGCTAACAAATGACATCAAGAAATAGGCCCGCGGGCCTTATGGCTCGCCTGGAGAGTCGAATTTCAAACGAATTTCACCGCAACTTTGCTTCAGAAGCTTATGATATGAAAAATTGATTATATCTAAAGTGTCTTAAAGTCGGAAACTAAATTGGGACTCATTTGTCTTTTTTTTTTTTTTTTTTTTAACTCCGAGTGCATCAACAAATCGGACGGAAGACCTACTCGTTGCTCGCAACGAGATCGTGTCTAGTTATTATTATTATTTTCTTCTTATTAAGGTCTTCCGTCTCCTGCGGAAGACCTTACTATTATTGTTCGCGTTCTTCTTCTTCATTATTATTAAGGTCTTCCGTCTCCTGCGGAAGACCTTACTATTATTGTTCGCGTTCTTCTTCTTCATTATTATTATTATTATTATTATTTTCCTTGGTAGTACACGCGTTTTTCTCAGCCATTTCTCGATCGATTTTCACGAAATTTTCAGGAAAGATGTCTTTTGGTGACGAGACTTTGCTTCCAAAATTTCGTGCTTGACGTCACTTCTAGTCAGGAGTTATCTCTCTTTTAGTGACTTTTTGAAGGGCCTTGTTGTCCACGCATCTCCTCCGTTAGTTTTGAAGCTAGAGTCTTGAAATTTCTACACAAGATAGAGTAAACATTTTAGAAGATTTGTGGGGGATTCGATTTTACCGGAGGCGATTTGCCTAAACGCTCGCCTGGACCTGAAAAAATGGATGCCAAAATTTTTCGCCGATTTCGGCGATTTTTGACCTTTGATCTCCAATATCTTTTTTCTTGCAAATATTTTGTTAAGACATGTAGAACAAAAGTTGTGCACATTTACGAGATCTTTTCGAAAATATCAAGATTTAGGGGCTAGCCCCTTCAATTAGGGATCTAGATGGGCTCAAAGTCTAGATCAAATATCTCAAAAATCGTTAATATTTTGGTATAAGTCAAAGAACAAAAAATGTTCATCTCAACAATCCAAATCTATTCATATAAAAATTTAGGTCATATGTTACGTAATAAGGGATTTTAAGGGCCAAAACCATAAAATTTTTACCCCTTGTTTCTCGAAAACGACAAATATTTTGAAAAGCAATAAAGAACAAAAGTTGTTCAGAATGATGATCTGAACAATATGCATATTTCGTTTTTACCCTATGCGGCCCCGTTAGGGAGCTACAGTTTGGCCCCTAAAAATTACTTCTAGAAATAACTCGAAAACGGTAAAGAATTTCTAAATACTTGTTGAACAAAAAATTTGGTAATATTTCTGAGGTAATATTTCTGGCACGATTTACGACAGTCCCCTCCGTAGCAGGATATCAAGGCTCTGACGACGTAGGCCATAATTCTATTGCCGGCTTCTAAAGCGTTGACCAAAAATTTGTGTTCTGTCCTGCATATCAAGTTTGTCACTAGATATTCTTACCGTTTTGAGCATTTTGAACACTTGCAATTCAACGTCACTATACGTAGCGCCCTTGATATTTGACCTACATCTTCTTTAGAACCAAAATTTAGGAAATGTTTTAGCTTAAATTTTTTGTAATGAACAGTTACATGGATGATTCTGTATGATTTGTGTACACGATTAAAAACGTCACATTATCCAGTCAGACTTTAGTCTTATTTATTTGTTTTAATCAGTATTTAGTCTTCTTAATGTGTTACCCCTGCTTTGAAGAAAGGCTAAATACGCACAACCCCTGCCAGATTAGGGGGCCATTATCTGAAACACTAATCACCCGTGAGTATCAACTTGGTTTAATCTGTTAAGCGTAATTAATGGGCTCTTCTAGGATACCAAATTGACCAGATGCAGATTCCATTATAGTACCGAAAATTGAATATTTTCACAAAACCAAAGATCTCATTCATATGAAATTTGAAATAATTAGCAATTTAAAAAAATGTATAAATAAATTTAGGATTAATAAGTGATTGAAATAGCAAATTTCATCATTCTTCTTTCCAATGAAACCATTAGGATGTGACCCAGTTCACGGACCCAATTCTAACACTAATTAGGATGTGATTGAGTACACAGGCCTGATTCTAACACTAATTAGGATATGATCATGTTCACGGACCTGATTCTAACACTAATTAAGATGTGATTCAGTGCACTGGCCTCTAATTAGGATGTGATCCAGTTCACGGGCCTAATTCTAACACTAATTAGGATGTGATTGAGTTCACGGGCCTGATTCTAACACTAATTAGGATGTGATTCAGTGCACTGGCCTCTAATTAGGATATGATCCAGTTCACGAGCCTGACTCTAACACTAATTAGGATGTGATTGAGTTCACGGGCCTCATTCTAACACTAATTAGGATATGATCCAGTTCACGGATCTGATTCTAACACTAATTAAGATGTGATTCAGTTCACAGGCCTCTAATTAGGATGTGACACAGTTCACGGACCCAATTCTAACACTAATTAGGATGTGATTGAGCACACGGGCCTGACTCTAACACTAATTAAGATGTGATTGAGTTCACGGGCCTGATTCTAACACTAATTAGGATGTGATCCACTTCACGGCACCGACTCTAACACTAATTAGGATGTCATTGAGTTCACGGGCCTGATTCTAACACTAATTAGGATATGATCATGTTCACGGACCTCATTCTACCACTAATTAAGATGTGATTCACTTAATAGGTCTCTAATTAGGATATGATCCAGTTCACGGGCCTGACTCTAACACTAATTAGGATGTGATTGAGTTCACGGGCCTCATTCTAACACTAATTAGAATATGATCCAGTTCACGGGCCTAATTTTAACACTGATTAAGATGTGATTCAGTTCACGGGCCTCTAAATAGGATATGATCCAGTTCACGGGCCTGACTCTAACACTAATTAGGATGTGATTGAGTTCACGGGCCTCATTCTAACACTAATTGGGATATGATCCAGTTCACGGGCCTAATTCTAACACTAATTAAGATGTGATTCAGTTCACTGGCCTCTAATTAGGATATGATCCAGTTCACGGGCCTGACTCTAACACTAATTAGGATGTGATTGAGTTCACGGGCCTGATTCTAACACTAATTAGGATGTGATCCAGTTCACGGGCCTAATTCTAACACTAATTAAGATGTGATTCAGTTCACGGGCCTCTAATTAGGATATGATCCAGTTCACGGGCCTGACTCTAACACTAATTAGGATGTGATTGAGTTCACGGGCCTGATTCTAACACTAATTAGGATGTGATCCAGTTCACGGGCCTAATTCTAACACTAATTAAGATGTGATTCAGTTCACGGGCCTCTAATTAGGATATGATTCAGTTCACGGGCCTGACTCTAACACTAATTAGGATGTGATTGAGTTCACGGGCCTGATTCTAACACTAATTAGGATATGATCCAGTTCACGGGCCTAATTCTAACACTGATTAAGATGTGATTCAGTTCACGGGCCTCTAATTAGGATATGATCCAGTTCACGGGCCTGACTCTAACACTAATTAGGATGTGATTGAGTTCACGGGCCTCATTCTAACACTAATTAGAATATGATCCAGTTCACGGACCTGATTCTAACACTAATTAAGATGTGATTCAGTTCACGGGCCTCTAATTAGGATGTGACACAGTTCACGGACCCAATTCTAACACTAATTAGGATGTGATTGAGCACACGGGCCTGACTCTAACACTAATTAGGATGTGATTGAGTTCACGGGCCTGATTCTAACACTAATTAGGATGTGATCCACTTCACGGCACCGACTCTAACACTAATTAGGATGTCATTGAGTTCACGGGCCTGATTCTAACACTAATTAGGATATGATCATGTTCACGGACCTCATTCTACCACTAATTAAGATGTGATTCACTTAATAGGTCTCTAATTAGGATATGATCCAGTTCACGGGCCTGACTCTAACACTAATTAGGATGTGATTGAGTTCACGGGCCTCATTCTAACACTAATTAGAATATGATCCAGTTCACAGGCCTAATTTTAACACTGATTAAGATGTGATTCAGTTCACGGGCCTCTAAATAGGATATGATCCAGTTCACGGGCCTGACTCTAACACTAATTAGGATGTGATTGAGTTCACGGGCCTCATTCTAACACTAATTGGGATATGATCCAGTTCACGGGCCTAATTCTAACACTAATTAAGATGTGATTCAGTTCACTGGCCTCTAATTAGGATATGATCCAGTTCACGGGCCTGACTCTAACACTAATTAGGATGTGATTGAGTTCACGGGCCTCATTCTAACACTAATTAGAATATGATCCAGTTCACGGACCTGATTCTAACACTAATTAAGATGTGATTCAGTTCACGGGCCTCTAATTAGGATGTGACACAGTTCACGGACCCAATTCTAACACTAATTAGGATGTGATTGAGCACACGGGCCTGACTCTAACACTAATTAGGATGTGATTGAGTTCACGGGCCTGATTCTAACACTAATTAGGATGTGATCCACTTCACGGCACCGACTCTAACACTAATTAGGATGTCATTGAGTTCACGGGCCTGATTCTAACACTAATTAGGATGTGATCCACTTCACGGCACCGACTCTAACACTAATTAGGATGTCATTGAGCACACGGGCCTGACTCTAACACTAATTAGGATGTGATTGAGTTCACGGGCCTAATTCTAACACTAATTAAGATGTGATTCAGTTCACGGGCCTCTAATTAGGATGTGATCCAGTTCACGGGCCTGACTCTAACACTAATTAGGATGTGATTGAGTTCACGGGCCTGATTCTAACACTAATTAGGATGTGATCCAGTTCACGGGCCTAATTCTAACACTAATTAAGATGTGATTCAGTTCACGGGCCTCTAATTAGGATATGATTCAGTTCACGGGCCTGACTCTAACACTAATTAGGATGTGATTGAGTTCACGGGCCTGATTCTAACACTAATTAGGATATGATCCAGTTCACGGGCCTAATTCTAACACTGATTAAGATGTGATTCAGTTCACGGGCCTCTAATTAGGATATGATCCAGTTCAAGGGCCTGACTCTAACACTAATTAGGATGTGATTGAGTTCACGGGCCTCATTCTAACACTAATTGGGATATGATCCAGTTCACGGGCCTAATTCTAACACTAATTAAGATGTGATTCAGTTCACGGGCCTCTAATTAGGATGTGACACAGTTCACGGACCCAATTCTAACACTAATTAGGATGTGATTGAGCACACGGGCCTGACTCTAACACTAATTAGGATGTGATTCACTTAATAGGTCTCTAATTAGGATATGATCCAGTTCACGGGCCTGACTCTAACACTAATTAGGATGTGATTGAGTTCACGGGCCTCATTCTAACACTAATTAGAATATGATCCAGTTCACGGGCCTAATTTTAACACTGATTAAGATGTGATTCAGTTCACGGGCCTCTAAATAGGATATGATCCAGTTCACGGGCCTGACTCTAACACTAATTAGGATGTGATTGAGTTCACGGGCCTCATTCTAACACTAATTAGAATATGATCCAGTTCACGGGCCTAATTTTAACACTGATTAAGATGTGATTCAGTTCACGGGCCTCTAAATAGGATATGATCCAGTTCACGGGCCTGACTCTAACACTAATTAGGATGTGATTGAGTTCACGGGCCTCATTCTAACACTAATTGGGATATGATCCAGTTCACGGGCCTAATTCTAACACTGATTAAGATGTGATTCAGTTCACGGGCCTCTAAATAGGATATGATCCAGTTCACGGGCCTGACTCTAACACTAATTAGGATATGATCATGTTCACGGACCTCATTCTACCACTAATTAAGATGTGATTCAGTTAACAGGTCTCTGATTAGGATATGATCCAGTTCACGGGCCTGACTCGAACACTAATTAGGATGTGATTGAGTTCACGGGCCTCATTCTAACACTAATTAGGATATGATCCAGTTCACGGGCCTAATTCTAACACTGATTAAGATGTGATTCAGTTCACGGGCCTCTAAATAGGATATGATCCAGTTCACGGGCCTGACTCTAACACTAATTAGGATATGATCATGTTCACGGACCTCATTCTACCACTAATTAAGATGTGATTCAGTTAACAGGTCTCTGATTAGGATATGATCCAGTTCACAGGCCTGACTCGAACACTAATTAGGATGTGATTGAGTTCACGGGCCTCATTCTAACACTAATTAGGATATGATCCAGTTCACGGGCCTAATTCTAACACTAATTAAGATGTGATTCAGTTCACGGGCCTCTAATTAGGATATGATTCAGTTCACGGGCCTGACTTTAACACTAATTAGGATGTGATTGAGTTCACGGGCCTCATTCTAACACTAATTAAGATAAGATAAGATAAGATATTCTTTATTTCCTCCGACTTAACGGAGAGTTTGTGGAAATTACATGTATCAAACATAGAACATATTTACATAGTGGAGAATATAAGTAACATGTCTATAATATATATAACCATATATTTAGGTAACAAATCATCTAGAACTTTCGGCAATCTACAATAAAGCAACTTCTTATTCTGTATATTATCGTTGCAACACACAGCATTATTTCTTTCCATTTACAAAAGGATATGTCATTAAAACTAGTTTCATCAATACAACCCAGTAACGATAGATATTGTTTTTCTGTATCCTGATTTTCAAAAAGAACATATTCATGAACATCAATAATATCTAATATCATTTCTAAAAGACATTGTCTATCATCTAATGTGTAAAAGCATTCGAGGAGAATGTGCAAGTTGTAGTTATCCGAATATTTGTCACAGAATGAGCACAATTTAGAAACGATTTTCATAGATGAAAGCTGTATGAGAAAATTAAATAGCAACCGTTTCGACGGATCTTCTTTCACCAGGTACCAGAGTTTGTTTGGACATAGTCTTGTGTGGATTTTTCCAAATGTAGACAGAGATGGATCAGCAGATAATGCACCTCTCCATTGTCTTTCCTCTGCTGACCGTATAGTTTTCACAACGATTTTTGAAAATTCTTTTTTGTTGAAGACAGTTGCGGAATTCATAGTGTCAGAGAGTTGATATTTTTCTGCTGTTTTTAATAAAGTCTTGGTTGGTGAAAACATTGAAGATACAGGAGTGTCAGTAATAAATCGATATATTTGGGAAAAAATAGAGGAATGGTCCGCTCTCAAGAGTCTGCCAAGAAAGAGCAGTTGGCATTTATCTATATAGCCTTGTATAGTCCAAAGTCCAAGGTTCGATATACTTGCAAGTGAAGGTGAGAATTTCGAAAAACCTTGCACGATCCTAGAGAAGTGTTTTTGGATATTAGGATATGATCCAGTTCACGGGCCTGACTCTAACACTAATTAAGATGTGATTGAGTTCACGGGCCTGATTCTAACACTAATCAAAAATGTGATTGAGTTCACGGGCCTGACTCTAATACTAATTAGGATATGATCCAGTTCACTGCATCTAATCCAATCCTTGTAAACCCTAACCCAGTCCTTGTAGAGCATAGCTTAGTCCCTGTAGAGCATAACCTAGTCCCTGTAGAGCATAACCTAGTCCCTGTAGAGCATAACCTAGTACCTTTAGAGTATAACCTAGTCCCTGTAGAGTATAACCTAGTCCCTGTAGAGCATAACCTATTCCCTGTAGAGTATAACCTAGCACCTTTAGAGTATAACCTAGTCCCTGTAGAGCATAACCTAGTCCCTGTAGAGCCTAACCTAGTCCCTGTAGAGCCTTACACTGTCTTAGCCTATAAAATACAACTTTGTCTCTGTACAACAGTATCGTATTTCACTGATATTAAATTTTCCATACATGTTTATTATTAGTTTAATCATCAGGCACAATTGAATAGTCTCGTGGGGATTCGGGTTAGAATAGATCCTCAGTACCCCCTTGCTTGTCGTAAGAGGCGATTAAATGGGGCGGTCCTTCGGATGAGACCGCAAAAACAGAGGTCCTGTGTCACAGCAGGTGTGGGACAATAAAGATCCCTCCCTGCTCAATGGCTATAAGCGCCGAGCATAGGCCTAAATTTTACAGCCCTTCACCGGCAGTGGTGACGTCTCAATGTGAGTGAAATATTCTCGAGAGGGACGTTTAACAATATTCAATCAATCAATCACAATTGAATAAACACCCATTCTCTCTGTGTTATAGACTTTTCCAGTCATCTTGAGCTAAATCAACATTTTTGTGCCAGACCCATTTTTGTGTGCATCATAACTCAGTATCTCTATAAATAGTTGAATCTGCAACTACTACATGTAAGAGCTTGACGTATTTGACAGACATTTTTTTCCACAATTTCCTCTGGTACTTAGTCTTGATTTTAATTAAGAAGAAAACGTTGAACAGATAACAGTTTTATTATCAAGACCTTAGACATACAATGATTACATTATTACATTGTTGTAACCTTTGACATTGAAATATTTTCCAGATACATGTACTTATGAAAGAGCTGGTTCGCATTCTACCTCATGCTCCAAGATTGCGTAGCAATAGTAACACATGATGGCTATATTAGACAGATTGATAATGATGGGTAATCAGATCAAACATCCTTAATATAAATCAAATTTACATAATCTGTTAAGAATTGATTATATATTACTGGGTAATTAAGGGGTCTTTCATGAAAAGAAATGAAACATCTTTAAGTTTTCATAAAACATATGAAACAACAATTTTATCTTTCTTTCAGTGATTAATTGGTAAACGCATTAAACGTTTCAATGTTCCATGGGAAATACAACATAACTATTTATTCTATATGTTGAACAAGAGGCCCATGGGCCACATCGCTCACCTGAGCCACCTTGGCTCATATTGAAAGATTTTTCCTGAATAATTGTATGTAAAACTTTGATTCTCTATTGTGGCCCCATACAACCCCTGGAGGCCATGATTTCAATAAACTTGAATCTGTACTATGTCAGGAAGCTTTCATGTACATTTCAGCTCTTCCGGCCCAGTGGTTCTTGATAAAAAAAAAATTAAATGACCCACCCTATTTTTGTGATCATCTCCCCTTTGAAGAGGGCATGGCCCTTCATTTGAACAAACTCGAAAGCCCTTTACCCAAGGATACTTTTGGCTAAGTTTGGTTATTATTGGCCCAGTGCTTCTGGAGAAAATATAAAATGTTTAATCACGGACAGACAATGAACAACAGGCGATCAGAAAAGCTCACTTGAGCTTTCAGCTCAAGTGAGCTTAAAAGTATTTACGTATGGAATAATTTTCTTCATATGTGTCTTTTTTCATCCAATGCTATTTCTCCCCACTTTTAAATTAACGTTCAGATTTAAAATACATCAGAGTTTCCTGTAAATATGCATATCGATATGTGATATATGTCCTTATCAACTACAGAGTTTCATAATACTGCCTTGCCTTGCACGTGAGTTAAAACAGTATACCCTTTACAAGTCGTTGCCTACAGTATATAATAACCTCTCTATGATAAGAATGAGTTGAATTAAACAATGCTATAATTCTAATATACAAATAATCCATGTGTACATGTATACTCTCCAAAGAAAACAATTTAAACAATGTTAATGTTACTGAAGAAAATTTACCACAAAGCAAAAGAAATGCAAAAGTTTGGCATCGGATCAAGTGCCTTTGACCTTGTTGACAATATACAATTACAAACAAAAGAAATAATAATAATTTATTCGTTTTGTGAGTGCACACTCAGTGGAGGTGCATCTTCTGTTGGCCTCCTCATATGCCATTCCTGTTTTGGAACAAATGAGAACAATGGCCTCTTTTAACATCACTAGGGGCAGGTAGTGAGCTGCCATTCTGGAGAGCAAACAAAATTCTATGAAAATTTAAACTTTAAATATTGTGCAATCATAATAAACTATACTGTCTTTAAAAAATTTAAAGGTTGAAAAAGCATAACATACATAAATATACTATATTAAATTAGTTTTTATTGTTTCAAGGATGATATGTTTAAGTTCTAGATATGAATTACTGGTAAGTAGCCTTACAGTGGATAATTTAGAATTTGTTTTACTGAGGTCTTCATTTTGCAAGCCTTGCAGTGTTCTGTATTTGGTAAAATAGATATTGAAAAAATATTATATTCAAAACATGATAAAATCATGAACTCTTTGGGAATAATTTATGATTCAATTGCAACTACATGTAGGATCGATCGTCTATGAAATAGACATGAATGCCCTTTCTTGCAGAGTGGTGAGAAATCAACACACAGAACAATAGATGGAAGGAAGGACATAATTTAGATAATTATAACAAACATTATACAACCTAGCCATATACATGCTTGGATATGAAAAGTATCAATATTAAATGGGAGTATCTCTACCCATGACGAGCCTTGCTGCACATCATTCTGTCCCTGAGTATATTTAGAACGTGTCCCAGTTCCTAAAAATAAAAGAGTCGGATTAGAAAGCTTTAATATGTTCTGTGATGCACTACGTGTGTAAAAATTGAGCAAACATGTTCATTCAACTTCATAAAGATGTGTATTTTGGATCCATACCCAAAATATATATTGACTAATTCCTATCATATCAAAGTAATCAAAATGTGAGCTGCTGATTCTTTAGAAAATTACTTTCTTACCAATATATCAATATACTTTCCCCAAAGCAGTAAAGTTTAATATATTTATTGAACGGATTTTTTTATAAACTGGTGGTGTCTTTCATGGTCTTCTTCCTCACTGGAAAAATACTGTTGTCTTGTTAATACATGGTTTTGAAGTGGACATTGTTTTCAGAAGTAAGGATGTAGATGTAAATCATGTTTTCCCCACAACCCCTGGCCAATGGATTTGAATAATTAGGAGCTAGGATGAACTAAAAATTGTCTACCACAGCCACATACAAACAAGAGGCCCAAGGGCCACATCGCTCACCTGAGTCACTTTGGCTCATACATATGTATTTAAAGATTTTTCCTATATATTTGTATGCAAAACTTTGATCCCCCATGTGACCCCATCCTACCCCTGGGAGCCATAATTTTCACAAACTGAAATCTGAAATATGTCAGGAAGCTTTCATGTCAATATCAGCTTTTCTGGCTCAGTGGTTCTTGAGAAAAAGATTATTAAACATTTTCCTTATATATTTGTATGTAAAACTTTGATCCCCTATTGTGGCCCCATCCAACACCCGGGGGCCATGATTTGAACAAACCTGAATCTGCATTATGTCAGAAAGCTTTCATGTAAATATCAGTTTTTCTGGATCAGTGGTTCTTGAGAAGATTTTTAAACATTTTCCTTATATATTTGTATGTAAAACTTTGATCCCCTATTGTGGCCCCATCCAACCCCCAGGGGCCATGATTTTAATAAACTTGAATTTGTACTATGCCAGTAAGCTGTCATGTAAATTTCAGCTTTTCTGGCCGAGTGGTTCTTGATTAGAAGATTTTTGAATGACCCCACCCTATTTTTGCATTTTTGTGATTATCTCCCCATTGAAAGGGACATGACCCTTCTTTTGAACAAACTTGAAAGCCATTTACTCAAGGATGCTTTGTGGGAAGTTTGGTTGAAATTGGTCCAGCGGTTCTTGAGAAGAAGTCGAAAATGTAAAACGTTTATGACGCCGACGACGACAGACAACGGGCAAATTTTGATCAGAAAAGCTCACTTGAGCCTTTGGCTCAGGTGAGCTAAAACTATAAATGCTCACCATTTACGAATATCACAGTTTATCATTCCTGTCGGTGCATGGAGTAAACTGCCAATCTGCAAGATATTTAATTATCAAATACTTTTATGCTATTCTCTAAACTGAGCACACTAAAACCTGTAATTCATATAATACAACACAAGAGATGTTTCTAAAACACATATGCCCCCCAAGTTGCAAAATTGAAAGGGTTATACCCGTGCCTCATTTAATTGATAGTAGTATCACCAATTCAAAATATTGAGCAGACAATATCTTCCTATGTCAAGAGTGGACTGACCATGTGACCTAAGAATCAATAGGGGTCATCTACTCCTTATATATGCTGTACAAGTGTACCAAGTTTGTTGTCAATCAACCAATTAATTCGTAAAATATAGGAAACATCCCCCTTAATGTATTGAATAGTATGGAGGAGAAAGCATGGGCAGGAAGATAGACATGAACTCTGATAAGCCATATAGGAGGAGAAGCGTTCACAAACTATTTTATACCCTACACCCATCAGATCCACTTTAACTTTAAGGATAGCAATTGGATCCTCCTGTCCCTACAACTTGCACATCTACAAATGGCATTGAAGCATTGTACAAATTCTCAAGTCTATCAGATAAGCCATATAGGAGAAGTGTTCACAAGGTATTTTAACATCCTCCACCCCTTTTAGATCCACTATATCTTTTAGGAAAAACTTTGGATCCTCTCATTCCGACAATATGCACATCTACAAATGACAATTAAGCATTGTACAAAGTTTCAAGTCTATCCAATAAGCCATATGGGAGGAGAAGAGTTCATAAGCTATTTTACATCTTCCACCCCTCTTAGATCCACTATAACTCTTAGGAAAACAATTGGATCCTCCCGTCCCAACAATATTCACATCTGCAAATGACAATGAAGCATTGTACAAAGTTTCAAGTCTATCTGATAAGCCATATAGGTGGAGAAGCGTTCACAAGATTTTGTGACAGAAGGAAGGACGGACAGAAAGTACAAATACAATATGTCTCCCCCTGGAAGAGGGAAGATATAATTATATGAGTGCATGTTTATATACACACAGCACTAAACATAACTTAAAGTAATTCCACCCTCCTATAATGTCATCAGATTTTGCAAAATCAATGATTTATTTAGATTTATGCATGATAGGAACATAAATTTTGTTAGTCTTTTCCGATAGTTATTGTAAAAAAAAAAACCCTGTTAAAACAAGAGGTACTGTGAGCAATGCTCACTAAGAATACCCCCCGCTTACCCCAATCTCCTAAAGGGTGTTGGAAATAGGTAAAACTTCAATATTATGATCCAAAAGGTATCTAGGAACACAGCATCTCCATGCGATGAAAAAAGCCGTTAAAGAATTTAAATGGAAACCATATTGCTACTTTGATGTCCAGTGCGCGTGACCTTTGACCTTTTGACCCCAAATCGATAGGGAACATCTTCATCCCATGGGTAGTCCATATATATGATATGGTGACGGTAGGTGGAAAGGATAATGCTTTAGAGCCCGGAAACCATTGCGTCTACAGACGGACGGACGGACAGACAGACGGACAACCCGATTCCAGTTTACCCCCCCCAACTTGTTGCGGGGGGTATAATAAACTATTTCAAAAGTCTAAGTTATAGATGAATAATCAATGATACGATTTAAATCAAAATAGATGTGTGTAACATTTCACTATAAAGAGTTGTATGAAAATGTGATTTGTGGAAATAAATAATAATGCTATAATTCTAATTAAAGGCCTGTGATCTTAATCACATCCTAATTAGTGTTAGAGTCAGCCCCCTGAACTGGAGCATATCCTAATTAGTGTTAGAATCAGGCCCGTGAACTGGATCATATCCTAATTAGTGTTAGAATCAGGCCCGTGAACTGGATCACATTTCAATTAGTGTTAGAATCAGGCCTGTGAACTGGATCATATCCTAATTAGTGTTAGAATCAGGCCCGTGAACTCAATCACATGTTAATTAGTGTTAGAATCAAGCCCGTGAACTCAATCAAATTTTACTTAGTGTTAGAATCAGGCCCGTGAACTCAATCACATTTAATTAGTGTTAGAATCAGGCCCATGAAGTCAACAACATGCTAGTTAGTGTTAGAATCAGGCCCGTGAACTGGATCATATCCTAATTAGTGTTAGAATCAGGCCCGTGAACTGGATCATATCCTAATTAGTGTTAGAATCAAGCCCGTGAACTGGATCATATCCTGATTAGTTTTAGAATCAGGCCCGTGAACTCAATCACATTTTACTTAGTGTTAGAATTAGACCCGTGAACTCAATCACATGCTAATTAATGTTAGAATCAGGCCCGTGAACTCAATCACATGCTAGTTAGTGTTAGAATCAAGCCCGTGAACTGGATCATATCCTGATTAGTTTTAGAATCAGGCCCGTGAACTTAATCACATTTTTCTTAGTGTTAGAATTAGGCCCGTGAACTCAATCATATTTAATTAGTGTTAGAATCAGGCCCGTGAAGTCAACCACATGCTAGTTAGTGTTAGAATCAGGCCCGTGAACTGGATCACATTTTGATTAGTGTTAGAATCAGGCCCGTGAACTGGATCATATCCTAAGTAGTGTTAGAAACAGGCCCGTGAACTCAATCACATGCTAATTAGTGTTAGAATGAGGCCCGTAAACTGGATCACATTTTAATTAGTGTTAGAATCAGGCCCGTGAACTGGATTATATCCTGATTAGTTTTAGAATCAGGCCCGTGAACCCAATCACATTTTCCTTATAGTGTTAGAATTAGGCCCGTGAACTCAATCACATTTAATTAGTGTTAGAATCAGGCCCGTGAACTCAATCACATCCTAATTAGTGTTAGAATCAGGACCGTGAACTGGATCACATTTTAATTAATGTTAGAATCAGGCCCGTGAATTGAATCATATCCTAATTAGTGTTAGAATCAGGCCCGTGAACTCAATCACATGCTAATTAGTGTTAGAATCAGGACCGTGAACTGGATCACATTTTAATTAATGTTAGAATCAGGCCCGTGAACTGGATCATATCCTAATTAGTGTTAGAAGCAGGCCCGTGAACTCAATCATATGCTAATTAGTATTAGAATCAGGCCTGTGAACTCAATCACATGCTAATTAGTGTTAGAATCAGGCCCGTGAAGTCAATCACATGCTAATTAGTGTTAGAATCAGGCCCGTGAACTGGATCACATTTTAATTAGTGTTAGAATCAGGCCCGTAAACTGGATCATATCCTGATTAGTGTTAGAATCAGGACCTTGAACTCAATCACATCCTAATTAATGTTAGAATCAGGCCCGTGAACTGGATCATATCCTAATTAGTGTTAGAGTCAGGCCCGTGAACTCAATCACATCTTATTTAGTGTTAGAGACAGGCCCGTGAAGTGGACCATATCCTAATTAGAAGCCCATGAACTCAATCACATCCTAATTAGAACCCTGTGAACTCAATCAAATCCTTATATATGAGTGTTGATTCTGTACTTCCACTTACAAAAGATTTTTAATATGCATCTCGGGTACGAGTTAATACTAGGCCTTTAGTAAAAACGAAAGTATATTGTATGACGTATGCAATTTGTGTGTGTTTGAGTTCACGGAACTTCCGATTGTATCAGTTCACGGGCTTATAGACCCTGCCGCCCTCGCGCATGTACCATATCCTAATCAATTCTAGTCAACTCGGCCCCTGGTAAACTCGGCACTTGGTTAATTCGGCACTTACTTGGTTAATTCGGCTCTTGGTGAATTCGGCACTTTGTTAATTCGGCACTTAGTGAATTCGGCACTTATATATATATTCTTATACGAATATAAGGATTTTGTTTATATTGAACAATATGTGTGCAATATTTCTAGATTATTGTTAACTTAGTGAATTCAGCAGGTGAATTTAGCATACTTTTGGCACCGAGTTAATTCGGCAATTCTTTATAATTTTGAATATAAGAATAATGAGTATATTGAACAATATTTGTGTAATATTTCTAGGTTTTTGTACATGTATTTACAATGATATTCCGGTGTTATTTGAATATGAAAAATCTTGGGTACTTGTGATATTCATTGTAATATTTGATATATATTTCCAAAATATATTTGTATTTCAAGGGGGTTCTTTAGCATACATTTAAAACAAAAATATTATTAGTACAGGTATTGCACTCGTTGTTTTTGTGATTTCAAAATATGACATTTTTCTACGGTATTATATAATTTATCGGATGTAGCCAAATCCTATTTGCAACTCGTTACCAGACGACAGCTCTACCAGTCAATCTGGACGCTAAATATCTTGTATTAACTATGTCTCCAGACTGATAATTATTAATCAGAGATCACATCTCCTCTATACACTGTATATATCAATACAGGTTTATATTGATACGTTTTCAGATTCCAATGACACAACTATGGAAGGATATAATTTATGAAATAAAACCACAACACCATAGTGATTGCCTGCTTAGTTTTATGTGCATCCATCATGTATTCTACATGTACACCATAATATCTTTCGGGGCAGTCCATAGCTTCAAGGATACTGTATTTCTAGAATATAAAACTGACATGGAGTTAGAATGTGCCTTATATATACTATTACCATATGTAAAGTTATTTACATGTATAAGTCTTACGCAATATATTAAGCTATTGTGGTAAATTTTACGGTTAACAACTTCCTTAAAAACTGTTATGGTCCGTTTTTGTTGTTGTTTTTTTTAGTATGATAGCTTATATATAGACCCCGTAATCAGTTGTAATTGATTACAGGTTGCTGAGTAATCATGAGATGCCTATACAGCATACACTTTGGTGAATTTTCAAAACTACACATTATTTTTTGCCTGTACATATCTATTATTCTGTGCTCAATAATTCTATAAATATCTTGATTCCTTCTGTTGTTCCATAAGTAATTTAAGCATAGATTTGACAGTTCTTCTTTAATATTAGTTAACCAATTATTATTACAAGTGGACATATCTTCGTAACAAGCCTTCCTAATTCACAATAGACCATATTGTTACATGTTTTTCTATTTACACCTAAGACATTCTTGCAAAAATTAATATGAACTTTTTCAACATCTGGGGCTTTATGAAATCCCCATATTTCGGATCCATATGCTAGTACACTACATGTCAAAAACCGAACATTTTGTTTCTACATTAAAACCATGATTTTTAAGACTATTATTAATTGCAAACAATGCTTTTCTACCTTGTTCTGCTACGTGTTTTTGTGTTATATAATATTGGAAAATTACAAGCATGCTAATATTAGAAAATATTAACAACCTAATAATGTCGGACAAAGACAGCTTCAAGTATATTATCGGAATATACTATCTGGCCTGGCAACTATATGAATATCGGAAACATATAGTGGGCACTGCTGTTTTGAGAATCAAACGCCTAATAATGTCGGACAAAGACAGCTTCAAGTATATTATCGAAATTTACTGTCTGGCCTGGCAACTATATGAATATCGGAAACATATAGTGGGCACTGCTGTTTTGAGATTCGAACGCCTAATAATGTCGGACAAAGACAGCTTCAAGTATATTATCGGAATTTACTGTCTGGCCTGGCAACTATATGAATATCGGAAACATATAGTGGGCACTGCTGTTTTGAGAATCAAACGCCTAATAATGTCGGACAAAGACAGCTTCAAGTGTATTATCGGAATACATCAGCCTGCAATGTATATAACGGAAAGCTCACTGGAAGGAATGTATTATCCGGCCAATACAAGTGACTGAAAATATCAGCCTGAATAACGGAAAGCTCATTGAAAGGAATCATATAGTGGACACTGCTGTTTTGGTGTGACTTTGCAATCACCGTATATACTCCACTACAAATCGATCCGACTATAAGTCTGTTGTATTTTGTAAGGTAATTTAGGAAGAATTTGCCATAGCCCCAAGTATAAGTCGGTACAATTTTTTTTTGGTCGGAATTTGTCGACAATTTCAAATCAAAGCTCTGTTGTTTTACTTCTGTTTCAAATTATGTTTTAAGAAAGGACGACAGTATTCGATTTTTGTTCATAAATGATACATAATATGAGAAGACTTTTGTGAATTTTTCAAGTTACAGTGCATAAAAAATTATTTAAACAGAATGAAACAGAAAAAGATGCGTATGCATGCCATAATTTAGAGATCAAGAGTTGTACGAAATTTATTTTCTTCAATTCTTTCAGTTTTCAGTAAAATAAATACAAGTTTTTTATAATTCGATTGTAAGTCGGACCTAGAGATTAAGACCAAAATTTCTCAAAATACGACTTATAGGCGAGTATATACGGTATATGAATATCAGCTACAAATAGAGGGCACTGCAGTTCTGAAGAAGGGGAAAATACTTACATGACAAAGACGTCCGGTAGACGCATCACTGTGCAGGAGGACCGTAGATGTTGGCACATCCTTGATACAACTGTTCAACCAAATCAATAATTGGTTGAAGGACGTCTTCTTTTCGGGATGAGGCAGTGATGTTGTTGCCGCCAACATGCAGAAAGACTGTAGCAGGGCAATACTCAATCAAATCATTCCACACGTCTTTGGGAACTCTTGGGGCACGCATCCCACCTTTGTAGAAAAAAGCCAATGGTCCTGGCAGACCGTCTCTTGCCGTGTCAAATTCATAGCATCTTCTGACATGGGAAGACCCAAGTACTGCATACCTCTGTCTTGTTGTCATGATTGATACATTCTTTTTTAGGCAGATACATATATATAGGACACGAAATTGAAGTAATCTCATGTCTCCTAATATTATTTTCTCGTAATTATCACCTTGCGATACTCTATTACTACTTCCAAGTTGTTTTAACAAAGTCGTCCCTTAATTGATCAATCTCCTAATTATTTTCTCGTAATTATCAACCCCCTTGCGATACTCTATTACTACTTCCAAGTTGTTTTAACAAAGTCATCCCTTAATTGATCAATCTTATATTACCTGTCTCATAAAATTTTATTTCTAATTATCACCCCTAAAGAACAATAATGGCAAGTACCCAAAAAATCTCATAATTCGTCTTTTTTTTATTCATATAAAAACAGCTTTAAAATAAACCAAAACAAGTGCCGAATTCACTATGTGCCGAGGCCGAATTAACTATGTGCCGAGGCCGAATTAACCAATTTTTCAAGTGCCGAATTAACCAGGTGCCGAGTTGACTTGTACCCATCCTAATAGAAAGAAACCGAAGCGAGATAAATAGAATACCCGTGACGTCACAGTTTCAGACGCAGTATTTCAAATATGGCTGACTGAGCAGGAGACGGGAAGTTTGATAGTGAATGGTCTGTGTACTCTATAAAACAAAAGAACGACCAGTTCTGCAGCAACGTGCGAAGAATTTATTGAACAACTTACTTTTCTTCACAATTTTTCCCGCGCTTGCGTCAGGTAGCACGAGAAAAAGGATCCACTTGCATGTAAGGAAAGGGAAGGAAGTAAAAAGTAAAACAATTCCCTTTCAGTCGAAACAATGGAGCTTGGATTTGGAAACCGTCCCTCTTTGTAAGCTTAGATTAGTCTACGATCTTTACGTGTTCAGCCAGACTCCGTTTTCGGAGTAGCCAAATAACAAACCTGTTTCTGGCGTTTGTTGGTTCACAGGAGTTTGAAATTTTATCAATAAGGTCAATAAAATTCGCTTGATTGACCAAGCCTTGAGCTATGCGTTAGCATAGCGAACAGGAATGAAACGCCGTTTTGGAGAAATCTCGAGTTTCGCTTTGAACCGCCGCGCAATGAATATAACTCGTAAGTATTTATCACTAACAACATTTGCCTACTTAAATTTGCCTCCTAACCCCTCTCTAATGCTGTCAGTATCCACTTTAATCGATTCCGTGTAAACATTGACTTTACCGAGGACCCATTGTAATACGTCACATTCACTCCGGGCCTGACATTTTTGTAATCCAATGATTTCCCGCACATGCAACTTTCTACACAATTATCGCCCTTTGTTTTTAAACTTTGAATATAGTTTCTGGTCTCAAAATATAATAGAGGGCGAAGCCCTCTCACGGCCCGGAGGGCCGTGAGAGCGGAGCTCTCCCTATAGGTAACACGTATATACATGTTAAAAAGGAAAATATAGGAAAATAATGAAAAATTAAACCATACCTATGGAACTTGAAAAGTTTGGTACCAATGGCGTCGATTTGAATATTAGCACGTGGACATGTATTCCTCCATTTTGAATCTCGTCTACCCTAGTTCACGTCGTTCTGAGATGTTACACATAAAATCCGTAAAAGCATGTAAATCTTATTTTCTTAATCATATATAATCACTCCATGATTAACGCCATGTTTTTTGTTGTGGTTCAAACGCTTTGTTTGTAAATTTGCTAAATAACGACGCTGAATATGACGTCACAATGTACTGTTTACATCAATTGCGTTATATTTCCCGCGTTCAATATAGAGGTGGATCAAATGTCCAAAAATTAGGATGCTTTGATACAGCCTCGTCCGCGTGCTAACTTCGGGTTGTTTTTGTCCTGTTTTGGATATAGATACTAATGTCAAAACTTTTTTACTTCGCCCTCAAACACGGTCACGCCGTAAAACATATTAATTGATATGACTGAGGATTTTATATGTTGTGATTTATTTCATTTGATTAAAAAAATATGTGGAAGGATTAACAGCATTTTATTTTATTTTTTTTAACTTTAAATTATAAGGAATACTAAAATATCAGGCCTGGAGTGAATGTGACGTATTACAATGGGTCCTCGGTAAAGTAAATGTTTACACGGAATCGAATAAAGTGGATACTGACAGCATTAGAGAGGGGTTAGGAGGCAAATTTAAATAGGCAAATGTTGTTAGTGATAAATACTTACGAGTTATATTCATTGCGTGGTGGTTCAAAGCGAAACTCGAGATTTCTCCAAAACGGCGTTTCATTCCTGTTCGCTATGCTAACGCATAGCTCATGGCTTGGTCAATCAAGTGAATTTTATTGACTTTATTGATAAAATTTCAAACTCCTGTGGTTGGTTGCTTATTGTTTAATAAAACGGCCTAGCTGCTCAAGAATTTTTCACTCACATGGAGCCGGTGAAGGGCTGCAAATTCTAGGCCTATGCTCGGCACTTAGGGCCTTTAAAGAGAGAGAGGGGGGGAGAGATCTTTATCGTTTCACATCTGCTGTGACACGGGGTCTCGACGTTTGTCCAAGCAAATCAACATCTAGTTTGTGAAGTAGGGGATCAAACTGCAATGATGATTAGAAGGCCATTGTAAAACTTTCATTTTGGCAAAAATGCCCCTTTTCGATGTAAATCTTGACATTTTTAGCTCACCTGAGCCAAGTGAAATCTTGACAGTTTTAGATTTTCTGATCACATTTTGGCCGTCGTCCGTCTGTCTGTCCCTCTGTAAACTTTTACATTTTCGAGATTTTTAATTATATATCAACACATTGCTGCAAGTGTATGTCCCTTGTCTGCTTTTTGCGGTGGAAAGATTTATTTCCCTACATTGGATTTTGTAATTTTCTTTTCTATAAATTTGACATTTGGTTTTTAGCTCACCTGGGCTGAAAGCTCAAGTGAGCTTTTCTGATCACCTGTTGTCCGTCTGTCTGTAAATGTTTTACATTTTCAACTTCTTCTCCAGAACCACTGGGCCAATTTCAACCAAACTTGGCCAACAGCATCCTTGGGTGAGGGGCTTTCAAGTTTGTTCAAATGAAGGGCCATGTTCCTTTCAAAGGGGAGATAATCCCAAAAATGCAAAAATAGGGTGGGGTCATTTAAAGTAGACCTATACTCGGCCTACGTCACAATCAAATGTAAATGCGGAACCACACGTCTGTTTTCCGAAATGTGGTATTTTAACGAGTTCGGTTTGATTTTTACATGGCGATATGAATGTCCGATATTGATTCCTTCCATTATTCCTTAATTTTGTATTTAAAAAAGGGGGGGCTAAAGATGTTTCAAGCTTTAGAAAAAAATTGGTTGGAGAATAAACAGCAGTTTGGCGGATGAGGGCATGTCAATTGCATTGTACATGTCCAGTGATTTTTTTGGGACAAAATGCCACCAATATTCGGCTGTTTCCTCTCGCAAAAATTAGTTATTTTTTCCCCAAATATATATATATATATGTTTTTACCAATTTCAAATCTTGGGAAATTAGGCCATTTTAAACAAAAAGTTAACGTATATTGCTGACAAAGAGTAAATACGTTTTTTTTTCTTTAGTTTTATTCTCCAAACCACTGCACATGCAAAAGTTTTGTAAAGAATATGTAAAACAATGGAGGTATCCATGTAAGAAGACATTGCAGCATAGCATATAGTTTCCAGATACACATTAAGCCATATTGTTGACACTTTCAGTTTGACCGCCATTATATATGTAGGGTCAGCATACATGCCAACTTTCCCGATTTAGGCGGGATCTTCCCGATTTTACCCTCCGGTCCCGCTTTCCCGATTGGGAAAGCAAAAATACCCTAAAATTCCGATTTGAAATTTTTTCCGACCAAAATTTCCGATTTCACGATTGAAAACGAGTTTGAAAGCGGGATAATCGTGAAATCTCGTTACCAGAATTGGAAATCCCGCGTCATTTCTGAACTGGCCAATCAGAAATCGGGACAATAGTCAGCCATTGCTGTTTACCTGTGTCGCATGGTGTCGGGTTGGTCTACCTGTGTCGGGGTGTTTATTGGACAGTACGAAGCATGTTTTGATAGTAATTAATCGGGAAGACAGATTTCAAATTGACCTATCCTTTACACAAACGTGAATGACAAAGATGCTAGTGTTACCACCAAACAATCGGACATTCCGCCTCTCGCTGACAGCATCCAAAATTTGCAATAAGGTACGTCAAGTATATATTTTTTCCAACTATAATAATATAGGCTATCCAAATCTATCCGTCTATAGCGATGTATTATATAGTCTATATAGTGTAGTATTCATTAAATATACTTTGTGATGCGTAATTCGCACAAGTCTGTACTGAATTTTTTATTTAGCAAGTAGCCTTAATTTACAAGTAAAACGGAATATTTTGATGTGTTTTTTTTTTCCTGGTAATTATTTCAGATGTCATGGGTGCAAAGGTTTTGTTCGCAAACTTCATAGCAGGGCAGATCACTCCTTTTTTGGTTGCAATGCAGATTCTTCCACCAGTCTCTGCAAGCCCATGTTTACAGACAAGCAAGATCGCCTTTGCAGTCGTACCTAAATGCATGTGCTTTAATTTAAATTTTGATATATAGACCGTCCAATGTTTATTGTATGGTGTAAAAGGATGCAACCTTAAATATTATTTGATATTATGTATGTGACTTGTTGGAGAAGATTTTTTGCTGAATAGATGATTTTAATAAAATATTAATGTATATCTTTCAAAGTTTTTTTTATATAGTTAATGGTCAAACACATTTGATGTTGTGTTAATATATGATACATTAACAATGATTTGATTGATATTTTATTTGAAAGGACAAATATTTATTTTCATGCTAAAATGTCGTGAATTTTGAGCTTTGAAAAAAGGTCGTCGCACGCAAAATCCCCCATGGGGATTTTTAAAAGTTGGCATGTATGAGGAAGTGGCCAACAGTATAGGGTTTACTAAAATTCGAAAAATACAAACAAGAGATACATTCTGGAAACTTGATTATTAATATAATATTTACAAGATTATGGGTAGAAATGCTGGTGAATAATAATTTATTATTATATATTTCTTTATGAAATTAGACAATAAGTATTTCTTGGAAAAAGTAAATATTTATACAAGGTGTGACTTCCAATACATATTTAATGTTCAATAATGATTTATTTTATGATTTTAAATCAGACCTGAAGTAAACCTCAAACAAAAAAAGAAGTTAATATTTGATTATTTTATGCATATTTACCATTTTAATTTACTATGACTGATTTTTCCCAATTTGAGGAAAATGTCGCTAATTTTTCCCAATCAAAAGGAGGGGTGGTAGTTTGAAAAACCAAAAACAATCACTGATGTCTGTGAGGTACATTGACTATTCATGTATGTAAAAGTCTTACAATGATCCAATTGTTCAACATATGGGGTATCAGAAAGTTGGGGAGACGGATGGGAAAGGGGGGGACCCAACTCATATTTCCACCAGCATCACAATAATAATATTTCTTTTGTGAGGATCCATATTAAAATAGGTCCTCAGTATCCCTTGCTTGTCGTAAGAGGCGACTAAATGGGGCGGCCCTTCAGATGAGACCGCAAAAACCGAGACCCCGTGTCACAGCAGGTGTGGCATGCTAAAGATCCCTTAGACTACTCAAAGGCCGTCAGCACTGAGCATACGCCTAAATTTTGCAGCCCTTCCAAGGTTCGAAATTAACTTTTTCAAGCACTAGTCCGTATGGACTAGTCACTATTGATGTTCACTAGTCCGCAAAGCATTTCACTAGTCCATCCAGTATATCATATTAAATGATCTTCATTTTATTCAATAGTATTTAATGAAACCAAACAATCACAGTTGCAAGCAATTCAGTTTCTCAGACACCTACAGAAGAAAAAGACCATCATACTTTATTTTGCATTCAAGATCTTCAGAAACATACAGTAACCTCCGAGTTAATCCTTTTATAAACGTCCATAAGTGCGTTCGATATCGACGTTCCCGTTGTTTTCGTGCTCAGGTTTTAGAGTCACAGGAGTTCGAAATTTTATCAATAAAGTCAATAAAATTCACTCAGTTGACCAAGCCATGAGCTATAGTGTTACAAACTCCTGTGTTAAAGTCGCGAATGACGAGAACATGTGCGCACAAACGTTCTTGTTCTTTGAGTTCTTGCACCTCGAACTCGTTCTCGTGATGTGTACTCGGAGTTCGGAATCGGCAGGAATTTGTGCTTGTTCGAAGAACGGCGGTCTTGAACGCACTCCATGTGTTTGGAAGATCAGTATGTCATAGTCACCCAAACACTTAACCATGCAGGTAATCGACCATAAGTTCAAACATCTAAGAGACTCTGACAAATCTTGCTAAAATCTTAACCAATTCAAGATTGATTTCTGGATTTTTACTAGTCTAGGACTTATGGACATGAGGTAATTTCGAACCCTGCATTCACCGACAATGGTGACGTCTCCATATGAGAAGAAAATTCTCGAGTGTAATAATTGCTAATTCAAAACTACAGTGGAACCCTGTTGTTACGTTTTCCATTTTGTCACGTTAAAATAACGTAATATCGGGGGCAACGTAATATACGTTCCCAGTGAAATCCGTTAAAAATATCATTTGGAAATTGCATATCGTCCGTGGTACTCCGTGAAGGGGTGTGTCAAAATATCTTTACTGTTTCTTTGTTTAAAAGACTATGATACTTTGTTTTATTATACCCCCCGCAACAAGTTGTGGGGGGGGGGGGGGTATACTGGAATCGGGTTGTCCGTCTGTCTGTCCATCCGTCCGTCTGTAGATGCAATGGTTTCCGGACTCTAAAGCATTATCCTTTCCACCTACCGTCACCATATCATATATATGGACTACCCATGGGATGAAGATGTTCCCTATCGATTTTGGGGTCAAAAGGTCAAAGGTCAATCGCACTGGACATCGAAGTAGTAATATGGTTTCCGGGCTCTAAAGCGTTATCCTTTCCACCTACAGTCACCATATCATACATATGGACTACCCATGGGATGAAGATGTTCCCTATCAATTTTGGGGTCAAAAGGTCAAAGGTCAATCGCACTGGACATCGAAGTAGCAATATGGTTTCCATTTAAATTCTTTAATGGCTTTTTTCATCGCATGGAGATGCTGTGTTTCTAGATACCTTTTGGATCATAATACTGAAGTTTTACCTATTACCTACACCCTTTGGGAGATTGGGGTAAGCGGGGGGTATTCTTAGTGAGCATTGCTCACAGTACCTCTTGTTTACATCTTATCTTTAATGTCTGTAATAATTATTCTTCATGTTCTTATCTCTTTGCTTTATTTCGGTGTAGGATACATAAGGATGTTTTGATAAATGTTGCTTTTTCTGCATTCGTTTGGACCGCCATTTTGTTCAACTTTAAAACAATGTGTTCATGTAAATTTCTACCAATAACTCGTTCCAGTTTGTATTCAACATTCGTATTAAAAAAATTAAAAAAAACATTGTTTTATTAAGTTCTCTACTTACACAATTCACAACACAATAAAAAAAAATCTCAACCAAAAACAACAAAACTATAGACACAAAACGCACACGATACCCAACACTTGCACACTTTTCTCACCAACGATAAACACAAAGAACAATTTAAGCGCAATCCACAAAAAAAATAATGATGCACGAAGATTTCATTTATAATGCTAAATGATGGCACTAAAATAACGTGCGCATCAAGGGATTTTAGAATATTCATTGAGGTAAATGTAGCTGCAGAACTGTAGCTCTCTGAAAAAAATTATGTTGACAGACCGGTCTGTCAACATAATTTTTTTCGGAGAGCTACAGTTCTGCAGCTAAGGTAAATGCGGTGCACGAATCGGCCGATAACACAGAACAGTTTGATTGGTGTATGTATGGGCGAGATTTACGAACACCCAAGCTGCATGTCCAAACAACATACAATTTTTTAATTGAACACCTTTAGTCCCCTATGTCCAAGCAGTTACCCAAGCGGTTTTAACATTGCTACGATAAATCTTGTCTTTCATGTTTGGTTCCAAAGCTGTCCGTAAATAGAGTTTTAATAGCGAAGGTAATCATAATTATGCTGAACACTCAGGTGGTTGAGAAATTATTTCTTCGATTATCAAAATATGAAAAATGAAGTAAATTTCATAGAGTACAATGTCTAAATAAACATTATTTAATTGTTTATCACTGGCTTCCAGGGTTCGAAATTAACTCGTGTCCGTAAGTCCGAGACTAGTAAAAAACGTGTCGAACTAGTGAACTCTCTATAGTACTAGTCCGTACGGACTAGTGAAAATCCAGAAATCGATCTTGAATTGGTAAAGATTTTTAGCAAGATTTGTCTGAATCTCTTAGATGTTTGAACTTATGGTTGATTACCTGCATGGTCAAGTGTTTGCTTGACTATGACAGCCTGATCTTCCTAACACATGGAGTGTGTTCGAGACCGCCGTTCTTCAAACGTGTACAAATTGTCAAATTCCTGCCGATTCCGAATGCCGAGTACACATCACGAGAATGTGTTCTAGGTGCAAGAATTGCAAGTAGTGTGGTCTGAGAACATGCACGTTTGTGCGCACATTTTCTCAACATTCGTGACTCTAACACAGTAGTTCATAACACTATAGCTCATGACTTGGTCAATCGAGTGAATTGTTTTTACTTTATATTGATAAAATTTCGAACTCTTTTGACTTTAAGATCTGAGCACCAAAACAACAGGAATGTCGATATCGAACGCACTTATATGGACATTTATAAAAGGATTAACTCGGAGGTTAATATTGTATGCTTCTGAAGATCTTGAATGCGAAATAAAATGTGGTGGTCTCTTTTTCTTCTATAGGTGTCAGAAATTGAATTGTTTGCAACTGTGATGTGTTTGATTTGATTAAATACTATTGAATAAAATGAAGATCATTTTATTATAAACTGGACGGACTAGTGAAATGCTTTGCTGACTAGTGAACATCAACAGTTACTAGTCCATACGGACTAGTGCTTGAAAAAGTTAATTTCGAACCCTGGCTTCGATACGGGGTATTCACCTGTGTTGATGTCGCTAGATCTATCGAAGCGTGATCATTCAAGCGTCTCTATAATCCCCAAACAGACCAGGAAATTTACGTGGTGACTGCCTCAGGCAGTCAAGGTGTGAATGGCTTATTATTTTGAGAATCATTATTGAATAATTAGGGGTTTATTACGTTTTTGTCGGAATTTTTACAACGTAATACCGAGTCCCGGCATCTTAGGACAACGTAATAACGAGGTCTGTTTTATATAGGTTTGTTAAGAAATGGTTTTGTGCTTTGAAATTCCAACGTAATATGCAGACTAATGTATTAAAGGCGGAACGTAATAACGGGGTTCCACTGTACTATAATCAGCTGTTGAATCCAAATTATCATGAACAAATACATGGTAAGCTTATGTAAAAATAAAATTCACACTTCGCTGCTCCAGTGACCACAGATATCATAGTTGTGTTCGCTGCTCCAATGTTGCAGATATTGACACAAGCTTCAAAGAACTGCTGCAAATAATTTGTTTTATTTCACCGACCGTCATAAATTTGTAATTTTTTCTTCATCCCCTCTCCTTTTTTTTTTCAAAATTATTGGGGTGGCATCTGTATAACGCGATTAGTTCCTTATAGAGATTGCATCTACTTAGATCGGCGTAAGTGGTGTACATGTACATCTATATCCAATTGATGTACATGTAAATGATTTCATGACCAGTAGATATTCATATAAAACTTTGTCTCAGGATATAAGATGTAGCACACATTACACGCAGGCATTAATCATATACATAAAACCATCAAAATTCAGTTTGTTACAAGATATAACACACATTACACGCAGGCATTAATCATATACATAAAACCATCAAAATTCAGTTTGTTACAAGATATAACACACATTACACGCAGGCATTAATCATATACATAAAACCATCAAAATTCAGTTTGTTACAAGATATAACACACATTACACGCAGGCATTAATCATATACATAAAACCATCAAAATTCAGTTTGTTACTTTCGTTTTACATTCACATTGTGAATCATCCTTCTCTGGCCTTTTTTCAGATACCCCCGAGTGCCCAGTAGTCGTGCGCTTAAGAGAGTATCCGTTTCAAGAAACAGTTAAACGAAATATTAGCTTATTTCACATGATATTTTAACTTACCATGTTATAATCTTACTTTCTCTTTATTCAAAATATTTCAAAGCGGTTTATCATGTTTATTATTGAGACATAAAGCAAGTGAAGTTCAACGTCAGCCATATTTGTTTAGGACCAGTAGTCGTGCACCCGGATGTAACAGCTAAATGAGGCCAAGAAAAACACATTTTTAGTGTGTGGTAACTTTTTTCATTCATTTCTTAAATATCACATTCGTTTTATGCATTTACACTTATATACAGCTAATGGAAATGAAATATTTCATTACACTGATTGCATTTCACAGTTTGATGAATTTCAATATGAAACTCAAAATACCATAAATTTCACAACAGAATAAATATGATAGGCATCAAAATAACATCAAAGTCAACTATATTTCGAATAATGAAACTGTTCAAAACTTGGTAATAAACATATTTCAAAAGTACACGTGTTTACTCTATTTACAGTGGGGACATTTATACTGATCACCAATACGAATCACTCTGATATCAGTGCAGTAGTTTAAGTGAACCCAATGTCTCCACATATCACATTGCACCCACTTCACAAAAATTAGGGATGCACTTTGTCGGACGGCTTCAGGTGTGTACTTTTTACAAATGCAGCACAGTTCTTCCTCAGAAATGGAAACATCTTCGGAATCTTCGGATAAAAGATATCGGTTTGTAGACCCAGGTTCCTGAGAATGATCCTTAGTATGATGAGAAGTGTTTATCTTCTTACTACTCGTTGGGCCCATGTAGGAAGGTCCAGGTTCCTGAGAGTCATTGTTAGTCCGACATGAAGTTTTCTTGTTCCTTGCATTTGCGTGGCTTTTTCCTGTAGATTTCTTATTGGATGAAACATGCTCTTTAATTTTATTGGACACCTCAAGCTCAGTAATTGCTCTGCCTGATGTTATCTTGCTGAGAGTATTGCGTGGTTTTTTGGCCCTCGATCCTTCAGATTTTACATGGACAAGCTCCCTCGTGCGTTCAGCAAAAAAATTTAAGCTATTGTTCTCAACTATAACATCATTATCATCCTCATCTGCCTCTGCCATTTCTTGATTTTCCTCATGGGTGACCGTCAAGATTGCATATGAAGGTGCCATGGCTTCTGCTGGGACTACATCAGCATTAAATGGGTATATCCCACACTTGCGGAAGGCAGACTGAAGGTTTTCTGCTGAAAGAGCTTTTGTATATGCACGGCATGCTAGCGAACAAATATCCTGCTTCAATATAACTGTTGATGTTTCTCTCATCTGTTTATGACACAAATTGTTATAGATTTTCTGGAGGGGGCCATAACAACCAACATCCATGGGTTGAAGAATATGACTTGTGTGTGCTGGCAATACATGCAGTATAACATTGTGTTCCTTGGCCCATTCCACCGCAGCAACAGAAACATGGGACTTGTGTCCATCCAACAATAACAAAACTGGTTCATGCAGTCCACCAGGAACATGTTGAAGGAAGTGGTTCTGTAGATATTGTAGGAAAATAACAGAGTTAGACCAACCACTCTCTGATACATCACCAGTTGCTCCAGGTGTTGCGCCTTCCATCAACTCTGTCCTCATGTGCATTCCAGGAAATACAAAATATGGTGGAATGGCAACCCCCGAGGCACTACCACATCCCAATATAGTGACTGTAGAGGATTTTCCTGTTGTAACTGCCTGTGGAGTTTGTCCGGTGCCCGATACTACATGAGGAGGCACATGATTAAGGGTAATTCCTTTCTCATCAATGTTGAATATTTTATGGGGTTTGTCCAATAAACTGTATTTCTTAAGAATAGTTGAAAGTTCGTCAAAGTACTTTTTCACATTTCCTGGATTTGCTGATTTTGCTCGTTGGTACTCTAAGGCTCTTGGCTTTACAACCTTCAAGTCTGGCCACCGCTTCATCAATCCTCTAAACCATTTAAGTGTGAGGGGTTTCTGTTGTTTAGTCTTTTTACCAAGTTGAATTGCATAATCTGATGCAATGTTAGTCACTTCTTGTCGTGTGTATCCATACCCCAGTGCTGCCATTTCCTTCAAGTGGGACACTAGCATGGCTTCTTCTTCCTGTCCTAATAAAGGTGCTGGTCCCATAGTGACCTTCTCCATATCAACTTTCCCTTTCACGAGGTCACGAAGAGTTTGGACGGGGACACTATATTTCTTTGCTGCCTTACGGACACTAATATCCATATCCTTGACAGCCAGATAGGCATTGATAAGTCGAGTTGGACTGTATTGTCTCAACCTAACATCTGTTTTTTTCTTTGAAGTCTAAAACAGTAAAAGAGATAACTTTATCACTTTACATGTATTAGTCTATTACTAGTACTAACTTCAAATTAAAAAATAAAATTTGATTTATTCATAGATGTAACATTTTAATATATATGGTAGATTAGTGTACATTATTAGATCATATTATTAAATTAAATCGATGAAATTTATGAATTAAAGTACTATTCTTTAATAACAATTACTACACACTAATTCCCTACGTCTTATACAACCTTCCAAATAAAAATAAGGACTACCAAATTTTGAATACACCAACAATTAAAATATTTGGCCTCGTAAACAATTCAAACTACGTGGTAGCCTTCACCTTGGGTTATGCTAATTAGCCATGTGGTTGGTATGTCCACAGGTTGCGGTTCAGTATGATTAACATATACTTTCATAGACAGGGGGAAAAGCATTAACAAAATGGCGGGTATTTTGGGTGTATAATTGTATTTTTATCCTTCTTACCTGTTTGTTTCGCATATTTCACTCTGAGTAAAAATACGGACGCTCTCTTCTATTATCTTCGAAAATCAGCTGCTCGTGATGCAATATTTGGGCACGCGCCCCGATTATGACAACAAACAAAATGGCGCACGACTACTGGGCACGCACGACTTTAGGACCTTCAGCCATAAAATGTAAACCACATATATCTTATAATACTTATAGTTTAACATAGTTCAGATTATTATCTAAGGTTGTAAATATACTTAAATTTCACATGTCGTATGAAAATATGATAATGTATAATTAACCATTTTTGGGGGGGGGGGGGGGGGGGGGGGAGGGGAGGGGTGAACTTGTTTTAGAGCTTATAGCTTTTAAAATGATACGTCAACATATGATTTTCTTGTGCATATCCTTTTTCTAAGAAAATAATCTATAAATTAAAAACAGTTTATACATGGTTTAGTCATAAAAATTGGGGGAAAAAGAGCAATATTGACATCAAATGGTATTTTCAACAGCATTTTTTAAAAGAATACACTGTACTACCTTATATGGCATATGCAAATAATGTGACAATTGGAAGTTGAAACTTCAGTACATCAAACATGGCGCACAGATATGAATCGAGAAATTAGAATATATCAAAATTGTTGAAAACGGTAGATTAGAGCCTCACTAATCATAAGTTGCAGGTTGTAAATTTATATATTGACTACTTAATGAAACATAGAATATTATTTTATTTACGTAAAGAAAGTCAGCAAATGTTTAGAATAATCGAAAATGTTGCGGGAGTGAATCACCCCCGCATTTGCACCATTTACGGAGATCCTTAGGAGTTGTAGCCCTCCCCCATCCCCCCACCCCCCCACAAATCAGAGAGGGCTACATTATTGCAACTAAACTTTAATGTAGAGGGAACTCAATGCTTTTCAGGGGTTCTGTTAATGTAAGGCATTTTCCAGCATTGCCAGCTGTCTTGTTTCATCAAGTTTTCTGCTACTAGATTTGATAAAATAATAGGATAAAACATCTTGGCCAAGTTTGCATCAGAAATGAATAGAAGACTTAAATTAAACTAAACCTAATCTACCTCAATATAATACATTAACTGTTGTTAATATTGGTAAAATATTATGTTCTTTATTGTATCAATTTATTTTAAGACAATTTTCACCTCACAGTTAAATGTGCACTCAACGTCATTTAGTCGCAGGATTTGCGTACCTGGAAACAGTGACATAAACAAACCAGCGACCTACATTAAGATTCCTTTGCTTGACAGATATGTCAATGACAATCTTGTTACACAGGTTATTTAGTAGTCTGAAGTGACCCCATTTATAAGGGCTGTCACGGTTCCAAAAAAAATTCAGATCGGGTCGGTTTTAAATTTTTTACTTCAGGTTCGGGTATTTCGGTTCGTGTCTATACAACTATTTTAGAAATCTAATATACAGTTAAAATCAAAAGCTTTTATTAGGTCACCTGAATTCATTCAGGTGACCTATTGCTATCTGTTTTTGTCCGTCGTCGTTCGTCGTGCGTTAACATTTGAACATTTTCAGCTTCTTCTCTGGCATATATCATCTGTGGGTGGAGGGGAACAAAAATTGTGAAATTCGTGGTCCCTGCCCCCCTGGGGCCTGAGGGGTGGGGCAAAAACCATCAAAATGAGTGTAATTTTAAAAAATCTTCTTCTTTACTCCTGGACATCAAGAAGCCAAACTGTGGGCATAATTATAATGAGCCTTGAGCCCTCTACCAAAATTGTGAAATTCATGGCCCCTGGGGCAGGGGTTCTTGTGTTAGGGTGGGGCTCTATTGGTCATATAGTGAAAATGTAGAAATTCTTTGAAAATCTTCTCTGTCTCTGGGTATTAAGTAGACAAACTAATAGCATGGTAATGATGAGCAAGAATGCCTCTTTATACCCCCCGCAACAAGTTGTGGGGGGGGGGGGGGGGGGATACTGGAATCGGGTTGTCTGTCCGTCCGTCTGTAGACGCAATGGTTTCCGGGCTCTAAAGCATTATCCTTTCCACCTACTGTCACCATATCTTATATATGGACTACCCATGGGATGAAGATGTTCCCTATCGATTTTGGGGTCAAAAGGTCAAAGGTCACGCGCACTGGATATTGAAGTAGCAATATGGTTTCCGGGCTCTAAAGCGTTATCCTTTCCACCTACAGTCACCATATCATACATATGGACTACCCATGGGATGAAGATGTTCCCTATCGATTTTGGGGTCAAAAGGTCAAAGGTCATGCGCACTGGACATGGAAGTAGCAACACTCAGAAAAGAGGTAGTTTATACCTATTACCAACACCCTTTGGGAGATTGGGGTAAACGGGGGGTATTCTTAGTGAGCATTGCTCACAGTAACTCTTGTTAAAAATTGTGAAATTCATGGCCCCTGGATCAGGGGTTCTGGTGCTAGGGTGGGGCTCTATAAGTCATGTAGTGAAAATGCATTATTTCTTTGAAAATCTTCTTCTCTGTCCTTGGGTATTAAGTAGACAAACCAATAGCATGGTTATGATGAGCAAGGATGCCTCTTTCAAGATTTTGAAATTCATGGCCCCTGGGTCAGGGGTTCTGGTATTAGGGTGGGGCCCTATTGATCATATAGTGAAAATGCATTTTATTTCTTTGAAAATCTTCTCCTCTGCTGCTGGGTATTAAGTAGACAAACTAATAGTATGATAGTGATGATCAAGGATGCTTCTTTCAAAACAGAAATTTATGACCCCTGGGTCAGGGGTTCTGGTGCAAAGGCGGGGCTGACCACATAGCTATTCAATGTTTCTTCCATCCAAAAGTAAAATTCTTATATTTAAACACAAACCTAATTCAAACATTGGAAGGTTGTTACATGATACTCAGGTGACCTATAAGGCCCCTGGGCCTCTTGTATTTTGTCACAATAATTACTCGGGGACGTGGACTGATATTTAGTCTCAACATTCATGGTACTAGAATCAGCATTGTCACTTCTACTCGTTTCCATCCATGCTTTCAGTGTTTTGTCATTGACGATGTTGCTCCTGTGGTGTATTTTCAATGCGTCTGACATCTCCTTCATATACTGTCATTATTTAAAGTATTGTTCACAATGCCATCATTTAACAATTGATCAAAATACAGCCACCCTTGAGGATTTTGACGACATAATGATTCTATTTTAAAAACTGAACCGAAATACGGAAAAATGGAGCCGAACCCGACCCGAACAACAAGACCCGCGGTTTTCGATTATTTTGGGTACCCGTTGCAGCCCTAGACCCCATTGAGTTTGAGATCAAAGGCCATTCGACTCTGGACATATGAAGATATTGTGCGATCAATATCTTTAGAGCCATATGCTTGACAGACATCAAACTTGTTACACTAGTTATGCTTAAAGAAGTAGATGACCCAGTCTTTGCACTTCATAATTATGTCTCCCTTTCAAAGGGGATACATTGTTTTTGTCATTTTTAGTGCACCTGAACCGAAGGTTCAAGTGAACTTTTCTGATCGCTTTTTGTCCGTCGTCTGTCTGTCTGTCCGTTAAACTTTTCACATTTTCGACTTCTTCTCCAGAACCACTGGGCCAATTTCAACCAAACATGGCCAAAAGCATCCTTGGGTGAAGGGCTCTCAAGTTTGTTCAAATGAAGGGCCATGTCCCTTTCAAAGAGGAGATAATCCCAAAAATGCAAAAATAGGGTGGGGTCATTGAAAAATCTTCTTCTCAAGAACCACTGGGCCAGAAGAGCTGAAATTTACCTGAAAGCTTCCTGACATATTGCAGATACAAGTTTGTTCAAATCATGGCCCCCGGTGGTAGGATGGGGCCACAAGGGGGGATCAAAGTTTTACATACAAATATATAGGGAAAAACTTTAAAAATCTTCTTCTCAAGAACCACTAAGCCAGAAAAGCTGAGATTTACATTAAAGCTTCCTGACATAATGCAGATTCAAGTTTGTTCAAATCATGGGCTCCTGGGGTTGGATGGGGCCACAATAGGGGATCAAAGTTTTACATACAAATATATAGAAAAAATCTTTAAAAATCTTCTTCTCAAGAACCACTGAGTCAGAAAAGCTGATTTTTACATGAAAACTTTCTGACATAGTGCAGATTCAAGTTTGTTCAAATCATGGCTCCCGGGGGTAGGATGGGGCCACAAGGGGGATCAAAGTTTTACATACAAATATATAGGGAAAAACTTTAAAAATCTTCTTCTCAAGAACCACTAAGCCAGAAAAGCTGAGATTTACATGAAAGCTTCCTGACATAATGCAGATTCAAGTTTGTTCAAATCATGGGCTCTGGGGGTTGGATGCCAGGGGCCAGAAGGGGGATCAAAGTTTTACATACAAATATATAGGGAAAATCTTTTTCTCAATAACCACTGATCCAGAAAAGCTGATTTTTACATGAAAACTTTCTCACATAGTGCAGATTCAAGTTTGTTCAAATCATGGCTCCCGGGGGGTAGGATGGGGCCACAAGGGGGGATCAAAGTTTTACATACAAATATATAGGGAAAATCTTTTTCTAAGTAACCACTGAGTCAGAAAAGCTGATATTTACAAGAAAACTTTCTGACATAGTGCAGATTCAAGTTTGTTCAAATTATGGCACCCGGGGGGTAGGATGGGGCCACAAGTGGGGGGGGGGGGGGTCAAAGTTTTACATACAAATATAGGAAAAAGCTTTAAAAATCTTCTTCTCAAGAACCATTGGGCCAAAGAAGTTGACATTTACATGAAAGCTTTCTGACATAGTGTAGATTCAAGTTTGCAAAGGGTAGTTTGGGCCATAATAGGGACTAAGGTTTTACATGCAAATATATATGGAAAGTCTTCAGATATGGGCCAAGGTGACTCAGGTGAGCGATGTGGCCCATGGGGCTCTTGTTCTTCTTATTTTTCTTCAACCAAATTTTGTACAGGCCCTAACTAGAGAACCCTTTGACTTTAAGACTTCAAACTTGGAACATAAGGAGATGGTATGGAGGAGAGGTGCCCGCCCCCAAAACTTTTGACCTTGACCCACTTATAAAGTCAAGGTCAATCTTTTACGTCAACATATAGTCCAGGCCAATAGCTGAGAACCCTTTGACATTACGATTTCAAACTTGGAACGTGGCAAGAGGACATAGATACAAGGTGCACTGCACCAAATTTTTGACCTTGACCCCTTTTTTCATTCAAGGTCAAATTAAGAAAAACATAAATAGACCATAACTTTAGAACCCTTTGACATTAAGACTTCAAACTTAGAATATGAGAAGGGGGAATGAGGAAAGGGGGAATTCCAGCAAATTTTTTGACCTTGACCCATTTATAAAGTCAGGGACAATTTTTTATGTCAAAATATAGTCCAGACCAAAAGCTGACTTGACAACCATTTGACATTAAAACTTCAAACTTGGAATATGGAGAGATGATATGGAAGAGTGCACCAAATTTTTTTACCTTGACCCCTTCATTCAAGGTCAAATTAAGAAAAACATGAATTGACCATAATTTTAGAATGCTTTGACATTAAGACTTCAAACTTAGAATATGAGAAGGGGGAATTCCACCAAAATTTTTGACCTTGACCCATTTATAAAGTCAAGGTCAATTTTTTATGTCAAAATATAGTTCAGGCCGAAAGCTGACTTGACAACCGTTTGACATTAAAACTTGGAATATGGAGAGGTTATATGGAAGAGGGTTGCACACCACAAACATTTTTTACCTTCATCCACTTACAGTGTCAAGGTCACTCTTTTACATCAAGACTATAACCTGAGAACTATTTGACATTAGGATTTCAAACTTACAACTTAGAAAGCAGATATTAAGACAAGATGTACTGTACCAAAATCATTGACCTTGACCCATTTCTTCATTCAAGGTCACTCTTTTACATCAAAGTAGAGTCAAGACTATAACCTGAGAACCCTTTGACATTAGGATTTCAAACTTACAACATGGAAAGCAGACATTAAGACAAGATGTACTGTACCAACATTTTAGACCTTGACCCATTTCTTCATTCAATGTCATGTTTAAAAAAAACTTGATGATTTCATAACTAAGATTTGTTTGACATCAAGACTGCAAACTTGTAATATGGAAAGGCAATATTGAGGAGGGTGTGCACATCACCAACATTTTTGACTTTGACCTACTTACATTGTCAAGGTCACTCTTTTACATCAAAGTATAGTCCAGACCATAACCCGAGAACCCTTTGACATTAGGTTTTCAAACTTACAACATGTAAGGCAGATTTAAGACAAGATGTACTGTACGAAATTTTTTTTACCTTGACCCATTCCTTGTAAAGCAGACATTAAGACGCCTGCACTCATTATTGTTGCCCCGGTTATTAGACAATCAAACTTTGAAGGGGAGACGTCTGGTTTTTTTTGTAAAAAACAATACCCACTAGTTTTTACCACAAGCCCATCAGGCAAGTAAAAGTGTAAAAGTTGGTAGTCCAATTAAAATTTTACTAGCCCAATGCTATGCAAGAATGATTTAACATGATTCGAAATTTCAAGTTTCAACATTTTTATTAAGTATTACAATACAAGTTTAAGACGAGAGTTCAAGCCCTCTTTCAATTTCTAATTCCGTCATTTCAGTCAGATTCTTCGGAATCTTCCAATGTTTTTATTCTTCTAGTTCTTCATCATCATTCTCATCCTAAAAAAGTAAAAACTAGGGTTGTTAACTAACAGACTAATGCTCATGAATACATTCTGAACATCTCGCGCTGTTTTCTATTTTCATGTTCACTTACAGAATCAATTCTGAAATAATCCCAGTCAGCCACATACTCGCAATTTGCAATGTTTTCCTAAATTCTCAGTTTCTGCACCAGATGCAAAATACGAGACCATCATTGTACTCGAGCCAGGGGCACCACGGTACTTCTGCAAAACACGCTGATCATTTTCTTTGTCACTTTGTTTCCTCATACTTCTTAGCGCCAACTTTCTTTTCCTTTGTAAGAACTGGTTGTTTCACCAATTTCCTACCAGAAATGGTACTCTAATTGCGGAATCATAATCTCTGCCAGAAATATGTACCAGGCAATTGTGCGTCAATAATTTTTGGTAGCCTGATCCTGGCTTTACTAGCCACGGTCATCAGGCTACTGCTTAATTCCAAAGACTGTAAAGATGTTGTCTTTTGATTTGAGATCATGGGGTCAAAGGTCAAGATTCAATCCATTCTAGACTTGGGAAGATATTGAAGAAATGAATTTTAATTTTGAAAATACATGTCAGGACATGAACTGTGACGAACCTGAGCCCTGCGTGTTTAACTTTGGCTAATAGCTTTCAAAATGTAAGGGGGCCACTGAAATTGTGAACTATAAAGCAACACCCCTGATATGTTCTTCATGTTGTAGATGATCAGCCATGTCGGACTCGGTGGACGAAGAGAGGAAGTCATCTCCACAGAGACTTCAAGGTAAAATAAACCATCATCTACTATATTTTTGTAGTCTTTGGTGATCAGGTCTTCTAACAGTCAGTTGGAAGGGTTAGGGTTAGTATGTTGGAATTTTGTGCTCCTATGTTAGCTGTCCTGTTTTTATCTCACCTGAGCTGAAAGCTCAAGTGAGATTTTCTGATCGCCTATTGTCCATCGTCTGTCTGTAAACATTTTACATTTTTGACTTCTTTTTGAGAACTTTGGGCCAATTTCAACCAAATTTGGCACAAAGAATCCTTGGGTGAAGGACTTTAAAGTTTTCAAATGAAGGGCCTCACCCTCTTCAAAGGGGAGATAATCACAAAAATGCAAAAATAAGGTGGAGGCATTTAAAACTCTTCTTCTCAAGAACCACTGGGCCAGAAAAGTTGAAATTTACATGAAAGCTTCCTGACAGCTAGTGCAGATTCAAGTTTGTTAAAATCATGACACCCAGGGGTAGGATGGGGCCACAATAGGGGATTAAAGTTTTACATGCAAATATATAGGGAAAATCTTGAAAAATTTTCCTCTCAAGAACAACTGGGCCAGAAAAGCTGAGATTTACATGAAAGATTTTTGACATTGTGCAGAATCAAGTTTGTTAAAATCAAGACCCCTGGGGGTAGGATGGGGCCACAATAGGGGATCAAAATTGTAGGGAAGATTTTTATATGCCCATCATTAGACGGGAATTATTATATTATGTCCGTCCGTACGTGACCTACATTAAGACTAAAAGTAGGTCAAATAGTTTTCCGGGCATTTTTTCATTATGGATACAGATATTGTCCTGAAATTTAGTCAGAAACTTCCTCTCCTCATGGAGGGATACAAGTTCAGTTTGCATTTCAGCTGGATTGGTCCATCCATGACCTACTTTTAAGCTATAAATAGGTCAGACAGTTTTCCGGGCTTTTTCTCATTATGGATACAGATATTGCACTGATATTTAGTCATAGGCTTCCTTTCAGAGGAATACAAGATCAGTTTGCATTTCAGCTGGATTGGTCATCCTTGACCTACTTTTTGGAAAAAATAGGTCAAGAGTATTCCGGACTTTTTTTCATTATGGATACAGTTATTGCCCTGAAATTTAGTCAGAGGCTTCCTCTTGGAGGAATACAAGTTCAGTTTGCATTTCAGCTGGATTGGTCCATCCTTGACCTACTTTTTGGAAAAAATTAGGTCAAACAGTTTCCAGGCTTTTTTTCATTACGGATACAGATATTGCCCTGATATTTAGTCAAAGGCTTCCTCACAGAGGGATACAAGTTCAGTTTGCATTTCAGCTGGATTGGTCCATCCTTGACCTACTTTTGGACTTAAAATAGGTCAGACAGTTTTCCAGGCTTTTTTTCATTACGGATACAGATGTTGCCCTGATATTTAGTCAAAGGCTCACTGTCTGATGGGCGTATATTGTACCGTTTGCGGTACTCTTGTTAAAATCTTCTTCTCAAGAACCACAGGGCCAGAAAAGCTGAGATTTACATGAAAGTTTCCTAACACAGTGCAGATTCAAGTTTGTTAAAATCATGACACCCAGGGGTAGGATGGGACCACAATAGGGGATTAAAGTTTTACATGCAAATATATAGGGAAAATCTTCTTCTCAAGAACAACTGGGCCAGAAAAGCTGAGATTTACATGAAAGATTTTTGACATTGTGCAGAATCAAGATTGTTAAAATCATGACCCCTGGGGGTAGGATGAGGCGACATTAGGGGATCAAAATTTTACATGCAAATATATAGGAAAGATTTTTAAAATCTTCTCAAGAACCATTGGGCTAGGAAAGTAGAATTTTACATGAAAGCTTCCGACAGGGCTGATTCACGTTTATAAAAATCATGGCCCCTGGGGGTAGTATGGGGCGACAATAGGGGATCAAAGTTTTATGTACAAATATATCAGGAAAATCATTTAAAATCTAGCTTCAGAAGAATCACTGGGCCAAAGAAGTTAACATTTACATGAAAGCTTCCTGACAAGATGCAGATTCAAGTTTGTAAACATCATGTCCCCCAGTATTAGGTTGGTGCCACAATAGGGATCAAAGTTTTACATACAAATATATAGAGAAAATCTTTTAACTAAGGGCCAAGGTGACTCAAGTGAGCGATGTCGCCCATGGGCCTCTTGTTAATTATTTTGATGTAATTGAAGAAGTGAGCAAAAGTGGGTTGGAAGATTCTGCGAAACGTAAACAAAAGCAGTCATCAGTGGTATCACACCAGCGATTAAAGACAGAAGATTTGCCAGACATACCAGGGACTTCAACTGATGAAAACTTCACTCAAATAAAATCATTCTCAGCAGGTAAGCCAATGGCATGCACATGTCAAAAGCTGGTGATATCAGTTTATGAAAGATTCTTGACACTATGAATTTGATCAGCCGTTTGAAAAATTTACTCCTAGGCCACAGTTTTTAGCTCACCTGAGCTGAAAGCTCAAGTGAGCTTTTCTGATCACCCGCATTCCGGCGTCCGTCCGTCCGTCTGTCTGTCTGTAAACTTTTCACATTTTCAACTTCTTCTCAACAACCACTGGGCCAATTTCAACCAAAGTTGGCACAAAACATCCTTAGGTAAAGGGAATTCTAAATTGTTAAAATAAAGGGCCAGGCCACCTTCCAAGGGGAGATAATCAAGAAAAGGTAAAAATAGGGTAGGGTCATTAAAAAATCTTCTCAAGAACCACTGGGCCAGAAAAGATGAAATTTATAGATAAGCTTTATTAGGTAGTGCAGATTCTAAATTGTTAAAATCCTGGCCCCCGGGGGTCGGATGGGGCCACAATAGATCAAAGTTTTACATACAAATATATAGGGAAAATCTTTAAAAATCTTCTTCTCAAGAACCACTGAGCCAGAAAAGCTGAGGTTTATATGAAAGCTTCCTTATATAGTGCAGATTATAAATTGTTAAGATCATGGCCCCGGGGGGTCGGATGGGGCCACAATAGAGGGTCAAAGTTTTACATACAAATATATAGGAAATTTTTTTAAATATCTTCTTCCCAGAACCACTGAGCCAGAAAAGCTGAGATTTATATGAAAGATTTCTGATATAGTGCAGATTCAGGTTTGTTAAAATCATGCCCCCCCCCCTCCCCGGGGTAGGATGGGGCCACAATAGGGGATCAAAGTTTTACATACAAATATATAGGAAAAATCTTTAAAAATCTTCTTCTCAAGAACCATTGGGCCAAAGAAGTTCACATTCACATGAAAGCTTTTTGACATAGTGTAAATTCAAGTTTGCAAAAACCATGGCCTCCAGGGGTAGGTTTGGGGCCATAATAGGGACTACGGTTTTACATGCAAATAGATATGGAAAATCTTCTGATATGGACCAAGGTGACTCAGGTGAGCGATGTGGCCCATGGGCCTCTTGTTTAATCTATTGGTTTACAGATTTTTGAAAAATAAATTAAGGTCTATCGGGAGAAAAAAAAATTAAAATAAAATAAACGTTATAAATATCTATCGTGTCATTTTCATTAAATCATTAGCATCATTTCGTGAGTACAAATAAACAAAACATGTATTTAAAAATATTAAATAAAAAATTCTTCAGAGTGACTATATTATGCTATGAATTTCGAAAAAAAAATGCAATTTCAAATTCAGTGTATAACTAGTTCTAATTGTAACGGGGACCGTTACAGATGTTCCCCAAACCTCCCCCAATTAAAAAGTGATGTCCTTGTGAATCTATAGGAAAAAATCATTTTATTTTAGCCTTTAATTACATGTAGTACGTTCAATATGGTCATTTCAGTACCAAGAAATGAAAGAAAGCGTTGCACGTGCATACACGCGCACGCGTGTATGATTCCGAATTTTTGTTGATGTCGTTCAACAGGCATTTGTATCATATACCCACAGTATGAATTTCATAACGTTTCCACCAAATATAAGGAAGTTATAGCGATTTTAAAATCGTCCAATCAGAAATCAGCACACGTGCATGCACGTGCTGAGCAGTAATTCTAACCACAGCAATTTGTAAGGAGTACCAAGATACATCTAAACCCCAAATATGAATAGAATTTGATGAAAAACAAAAACGTTATCGTCCTTTAAAAATTGAACATTTAAAAAACGTTGCACGCGCATGCGCGTGTGCGTTGGCATTTTTTGTTACACCAACATATAGATACACATATTGTCTACATATGCTGTGAATATCATCTCATTCGCTTCATAAATAAGATAGTTACAAACGTTTTAGCATTATCCAATCAAAATGAAGCGCACGTGCATGCGCGTGCAAATTGGTAATTTTGACCATGTAAATCAGTTAAGGGTCTCAATATCTACCTATGATATGAATTTCAAGCCATTTCAATGAACAACAAAAAAGTTAGACTGATTCCAAAGTTAGCGTACAAATTTTGTAATGCGCGTGCACGCGCATGCGTGCGCGTGCTGGCAAAATAACTATTATTTTTCATATGTACAAATGATATACTATCATCCTATTTAGGTTTTATATCGCTTCCTTCAATATTCTGATTTTCCATTTTTTGTACCAAAATTGCAATGCACGTGCGCGCGCGTGCATGCACGTGCAAACAAAATGACTATCACTATGCACATCTACAAACGCTATACTATCATCCTGGAAAGTTTCATATCGATCCCTTTTGTAGTTTCTGAGAACACTACCGGACAAAAAAGTACCGGAGAAAAAGAATAATAATAATAACTAGATGCGATCTCGTTGCGAGCAACGAGTGGGTCTTCCGTCCAATTTTAGATGTGATGAGATAAGAATTTGACTGAGATTTTCGTTCATAAATAATGATACAAATATATTGTCTAGACGTACAATTTAGCTTCGGTAATGTTTTATAAATATTGATCATTTAAGTGTTATAAATTAAAGACTCTCTGCCCCTCTCGGCCACTAATTAAAGGGGTCAGCCTTTTTTCGAGAAAAAAGTTAATAATGTTATTTACTGCGAAAACAATTCGACTGATCAGGCGAGTCATGCCGCCCGGAGGCCTATTTTTTGATATCATTCTAGATATATCTCGCAAAACTGAACAAATTTTGTTCTACATGTCCTATCAAAATTTTCTTCAGAAAAAAGTTATTGATTGCGACATTTATCAGACTGTGAAGGCGAGTCATAAGGCCCGTGGGCCTTTTTCTTGATATCGTATGAAAGATCTTGCAAAACTGAACAACTTTTGTTCTACATGTCTAATCAAAAGATTCTCGAGAAAAAAGTTAGTAATTATGACACTAATCAAACTGTTCAGGCGAGCCATGAGGCCCGTTTGCCTTTTTGATGATGTTGTTCGAAAGATCTTGCAAAACTGAACAACTGTTGTTCTACATGTCTAATCAAAAGATTCTCGAGAAAAAAGTTAGTAATTATGACACTAATCAAACTGTTCAGGCGAGCCATGAGGCCCGTTCGCCTTTTTGATGTTGTTGTTCGAAAGATCTTGCAAAACTGAACAACTTTTGTTCTAGATGTCTTATTAAAAGTTTCTTGACAAAAATGTAATAGATTGCAACAATAACCCAATTATTCAGGTGAGCCATGAGACCCACAGGCCTATTTCTTAACATCGTTAGTTAACGCTTGCGAAACTGAACAACTTTCGTTCTACATGTCTTGTCAAAAGTTTCTCGAGAAAAAAGTTATTAATGTTATTGATTGTGATACAAATTCGACTGTTCAGGCGAGCCATGACACCCGGAGGCCTATTTTTTGACATCATTAGATAGATCTTCCAAAACTGAACAACTTTCATTCTACATGTCTTATCAAAAGTTTCGTGAGAAAAAAGTTAATCATTGTAACAGAAATTCAATGGTTCAGGCGAGCCATTAGGCCCATGGGCGCATTTCTTGATATGACACGAAAGATCTCAATAAACTGTACAACTTTTGTTATATATGTCTAAACAAAATATTTACGAATAAAAAGTTCTGATTTAAAACGTGGAAAAAAATTGGGCACTTTTTTAAACTCCATTTTCGACCCCTACCGAGCTTCCATACTAGGCACTTCCGGAAATTTTGAAAACCGATGTGCACAACTACAACATGTCGTCTAACATCACTGAAAATTTCAGCATTCTAGCTTTTGTCGTTTTTGAGTTTTTGTCCGGACAAAATGGTCATCTGAAAATCGATAAAAGGGGAATAACTTCCAACCGGAAGTGAATTTTCGAAAATCCAAAAAAAGATATAAACTTCAGATAGCAATGCATCAACCCTAAAAATCTGAAGCAAATCGATCAAGCCATCTCTGAGAAATCCTCTGCACAAAATCGGTAAGGAAAAAAAAAAAGAATAAAAATAATAATAATAATAATAAGAAAAGTGAAAAATCAACAATAGAATAATAGAAGGTTCTTCCGCTGAAGACGGAAGACCCTAACTAGATACTCATTACTAGTAATGAGTAGGTCTTCCGTTAGACCACTTCCAGTAAAGAGCTTTCTATTCCTACGAAAACCATTTAAATGTATCGGAAAATGTGCCTTAACAATGAATGAGAAATGTATTATCGAATTTTTTACTCCTTTCTCATCACTTCCGGTGACGACCGGAAGTACTATTCAGATGCGTTTTCCTATAAATGACATCGATTCTTTACTGTCTATATTCCCTGAAAATTTCACGTCTCTATCTGAAAGAGTTCTCAACAAAAACAAGTAGACTAAAGAAAGAAAAAGTAGCAAGTTACTACCGACCGGAAGTCAATTTTGAAAAACAAAATTATCAAAACTCTAGAAGTTGATACTTTTATTAAGACATGTGAAAATCATATGAAAGACTTCAAATATAAACGAGATTTATGGGGACAAAGAGACGAAAAGTAAAAAGATATTTTATCAAGAAACCGGAAGTAGTCGTTTTGACCACCGACAGACTCAATATTATTTTTGACACTTTGAAAGAGAGTTGATAAACTAGTATAGGTTTCAATTTAAAAGAAAAAGTTTGAAATTTGCGATTCTTTCCATCACTTCCGGTGACGACAGGAAGTGACGGTCGACATGTTCAACCCCCTACTGCACGCTTACAAACGGAGATTGATCATTCCTGAATATATGATGAACCTATATCTTACCTTTTCCAAGAAAGGTGCTGGACAAAATTCCTTTTGAGAAACAGAAAATCGGCCCTATTTTCCAACCGGAAGTGAATTTTGTAAAACAAAAATACCTATAGCAAGGTCATTTCATAAGACATTATTCCTGAAAATTTCAAGAAAATATATCCAGCCATCTCTCAGAAATCACTCGAAGAAATTGGAAAATCGACATTTTTTCAAATACTTCCGGTATAGACCGGAAGTGACGGACGAAAAAATTGAATGCATGTGTACAATAGTTGATCAACTCTACAAGTTTCAAACGTCTATCTATATTCATTATTGAGAAACTGAAAAAACAAGGTTTGAATATGTCCACCCCATATCTCACGATCGGAAGTGAATTTTACAAAAATATTTAAATATATAATCTAGACAATTAAAGTGTCTATAACATACCTAAAATTCAAATCATGAACTTGTTTTATGACCGAGATTTATGGCACTGAAAAATGAGAGA